>NW_018461156.1:0-484 GCF_002113885.1 Mizuhopecten yessoensis
GTGCAGTCGCCACCAACCTGTAACAATTCATTAATATTTAAATATTTCATACTTTTAAATAATCAGAGTAAAGAATCTTAAACCTCAAAATCTTAACGAAAATAATTTATACCAAAATATAACGTTGTTTTATCACGACTAAAAAAACCAGTAGACAAATATAGATGTATAAGAAACAAACATTACTTTAATAGTTCTATGATAACTTACCCCTTTGGATGAAAGATGTACATTCAGTGGAAATAGCCGAGATTTGATCAAGTTACCCTGAAAAAAGACATAATTGTGTTTAAATAGTTTTAATCTAGAATACGATTGAACGGCATGAACAGGATTCTTCCAGAATTGTATAAAAGGACCGAAAAAATTAATATTTCAATTTATTTAATTCATGATTTAGGTTTTTGCGCGTTCAATGTAATACTTACATGTAATATGCATGTTTGAAATATAAATACATGTTGGAGACATCAAATAAACTGAG
>NW_018461157.1:0-484 GCF_002113885.1 Mizuhopecten yessoensis
GTAGTATTGGGGTAGTATTAGGTAGTATTAGGTAGTATTGGGTAGCATTGAGTAGTATGGGGTAGTATTTGGGTAGTATTGGGTAGTATTGGGTAGTATTGGCTAGTATTAGGTAGTATTGGGGTAGTATTGGGTAGTATTAGGTAGTATTGGGTAGTATTGAGTAGTATGGGGTAGTATTGAGTAGTATGGGGTAGTATTGGGTAGTATTGGGTAGTATGGGGTAGTATTGGGTAGTATGGGGTAGTATTGGGGTAGTATTGGGTAGTATTAGGTAGTNAAGTACGGGGTAGTATTAGGTAGTATGGGGTAGTATTGGGTAGTATTGAGTAGTATGGGGTAGTATTGAGTAGTATTGGGTAGTATTGGGTAGTATGGGGTAGTATTAGGTAGTATGGAGTAGTATTAGTTAGTATGCGGTAGTATTGGGTAGTATTAAGTAGTATGGAGTAGTATTGGGTAGTATGGAGTAGTATTGAGTAGT
>NW_018461158.1:0-484 GCF_002113885.1 Mizuhopecten yessoensis
CCCGTGACTTTACAAGTAACTATTAGCCAAACACCTGACTTTACAAGCGACTATTAGACAAACACATGATGTTACAATTGACTCTAAGAAAAACCACTGACTTTACAAGTGACTATTAGACAAACCATTGACTTTACAAGTAACTATTAGACAAACACCTGACTTAACAAGTGACTATTAGACAAACCCGTGACTTTACAAGTAACTATTAGCCAAACACCTGACTTTACAAGCGACTATTAGACAAACACATGATGTTACAATTGACTCTAAGAAAAACCACTGACTTTACAATTGACTCTTCGACAAACCACTGACTTTACAATTGACTCTTAGACAAACAACTGACTTAGCAATCGACTACTAAAGTATTAGATAAACCCGTGACTTTACAATTGACTCTTCGACAAACCACTGACTTTACAAGTGGCTATTAGATAAACCACTGACTTTACAATTGACTCTTAGACAAACCACTGACTTT
>NW_018461159.1:0-484 GCF_002113885.1 Mizuhopecten yessoensis
CCTCTGGTAGAACTCTATCTTCCAGATACCTAATGATGTGTATCACATCTGGGTCTTCAAGCTGTTGCTTCTAAGGTTGTCTGGGGTTCTGTCTGACACAGAGGGGTCATAATCATCTGTAACTCGACCTTCACCTATGTTATTTACAACATTCCTGTGGTCAGTTAAAATACTGTCTGGCCAGTCCAGTGTGTATTCAGCTGTCCTTCTCAATATGGGGGCTACAATGACCTCATGCACCGGGTCATCTGACTCTGGTTTAGGGCTCCCATCATAATCCCGTCTAGACAACCCATCAGCATTGGAATGTTTCTTTCCAGCTTTATGCTCAATGACGAAGTTGTAACCCTGTAACAGAATTGCCCATCTTGCCACTCTACCAGATTTTTGTTTGGTACTTTGCAATGTTTTTATTGCCATATGGTCAGTCAATACTGTGAATTTCTTTGTGGCTAGGTATACATGGAAATGTCTTATTCCTTCT
>NW_018461160.1:0-484 GCF_002113885.1 Mizuhopecten yessoensis
AAGACAATAACGAACAAGTATTGACAACAGTTAATTTATAAAAAAAAAAATATAAAAAGAAGCACTAATTATTATCAGTTTGGGTCCTACATGACATGGCTGTCCATTGAATTGTAAACAATTCTGAATACAAACAGACGATATACTTGTGTTAGCTGCAATAAATGTGATGTTCAGGTTACCACCAGTTGTTGTTTCACAAAGCGCAACAAAGGATGGAATGTGAGTTATCGGTGATTTATCAACGTGTACACCAGCCCAGTTTTAAATAAAGGACGTTTTGTTTCAGGTGTTATATATATCTCCAGTTAAACACGGGCGTCTAAACTAGATTATATAATCTTATATAATAGGGCTTTTCGTACATTTTTACCGTCGGAAAGAACAACTTTAAGAAACATTATGAAGGTGTTGTATGAACCGAACGAGAATTAACCACAACATTGAATTGTATAAACATTTCTATATGAGTGTTACAACCAAG
>NW_018461161.1:0-484 GCF_002113885.1 Mizuhopecten yessoensis
GTTTCTAAATATTCCAATGCTCTATTTCGTCAGTATGTCATCAGGCCAGTTATAGATTTAGTTAAAACATACCAAATTCATGGGTATCCATATCAGCAGCATTAAGTTCCAGTCAATAACATTTAGTTCGTCATTTATAATATTATAGTCAGTATTGTTATACATCCATACAGTCGTTTTATATACTTTATGTTTGAGGATAGCATAACAAACTTCCATATATATAGGGGAGTGATCAATACCGAAGGCAGGGTCAACATGTTTATTTTTCACTATGGAAGGATTGTTTGTAAAGACAACATCTATAGAGGTTGCACTATCAGGTGTCACTCTAGTAGATTTATTAATAATATTTTTAAGGTTAAATTTAGTTAAGAGTCTAGGTAAGTGAGAACTGGGTATATCAACATTTAAGTCACCAGTTAATATTATATCCAGTAGTGTAAGGAAAAGGTGACCAGGTTCGTTAATTCCAAGTTAAAGG
>NW_018461162.1:0-484 GCF_002113885.1 Mizuhopecten yessoensis
AGTCCCCGAGGTTTACTGGAGGATTATCAGTCCCCGAGGTTTACTTGAGAACTATCAGTCCCCAAGGTTTGCTATAGGATTATCAGTCCCCGAGGTTTGCCGGAGAACTATCAGTCCCCGAGGTTTACTGGAGGACTATCAGTCCCCGAGGTTCGCCGGAGGACTATCTGTCCCCGAGGTTTGCCGGCGAACTATCAGTCCCCGAGGTTTGCCGGATGAATATCTGTTACCAAGGTTTGCCGGATGACTATCTGTCCCCGAGGTTTGCTGGAGGACTATCAGTCCCCGAGGTTCGCCGGAGGACTATCTGTCCCCGAGGTTTGCCGGCGAACTATCAGTCACCGAGGTTTGCCGGAGAACTATCTGTCCCCGAGGTTTTCCGGAAAACTATCAGTCCCCGAGGTTTTCCGGAGGACTATCTGTCCCCGAGGTTTGTCACAGAACTATCAGTCCCCGAGGTTTGCCGGAGAACTATCAGTCCCCG
>NW_018461163.1:0-484 GCF_002113885.1 Mizuhopecten yessoensis
ATCCCTATGGTAGGAGAAGGATTTTAAAGGTTTTACCTCTATTTTTATCTATTGGGCCCCACCTCTCTGCCTACAGCGGGGTCAGAAACACCATTTATACAAAATTGGTTCCCCTTCACCCAAGAATGCTTCAGACCAAATATGGACAAAATCCTGCCATTCCTACCGAAGAAGAAGGATTTTGAAGATTTACGTCTATTTCCCCTATTGGGCCCCCCTCAGGCCCCTGGTGAGCCAGACCCATGGTTTATACAAAATTGTTTCCGACTACCCAAGGATGCTCCACACCAAATATGGACCAAATCCTTTCGTTCCTACAGAAGAAGAAGGATTTTAAAGAATAATTTGCTATATTTCCCCTATTGGGCCCCGCCCCTCAGACACCTGGGGGGCATGATTCACGGTTTATACAAAATTGGTTCCCTTTCACCCAAGGAATCTTCAGACCAAATATGGAACAAATCCTTCCATTCCTACAGAAGAA
>NW_018461164.1:0-484 GCF_002113885.1 Mizuhopecten yessoensis
TTACGATTTCCGATTTTAAAGTAAATAGGTGGACTTGACTGAATAGTTGATGTTAAACAGGATTTGAATGAATTAATAGAGGGTAAGGATCGAACCGAATTTTCTAAGTTATTCCAATAGTGAAGAGTAGAAGGTAGAAAAGAAGAGTTAGTAAGAGATAATCTGCATAGTGTAGCATATCTCCTTAAATCTAACATAAATCGTAGATACAGTGTCTGCATGTAGCATGTATCCTAAACTCTGACAAAACCAAATGCAAAATGTTTAAATTAGATAGCGGGCATTGTATAAGGTATATACGATATTCCTCACAGCTGTAGACTTTATATACAACAAAAACCTATACAAGTGTAAAAGTTTTCAACAATGACGTTTCCCACAAACCAACCAACGGCCAGTACCTGGCGACTGCCAGCGTATATTGTAGGTCTCGAACCCGCGACCCAGTGGTGGTGGTGGTGGTGGTGGTGGTGGTGGTGGTGGT
>NW_018461165.1:0-484 GCF_002113885.1 Mizuhopecten yessoensis
CTCTCAATATTAAAGTATTTCAATGCAATCCAGGCACTAATTCAGTTTTTTTTTATCAAGGAGTCACATGTGTCCATTTTTCTTTTTTACTCCAGGAAACCGGCTACCTATTTCACTACTGTGAGGTTTTTCAAGAACGATAACTCTTACCTACAATTACTATGTGTATATGGTTTTATTATGAATTGTCAATTTTTATATTGTGTATAGAGAATTATTGTACACAATTTCAGCATTTATTAAATTGATATACATTAATGCAATACTAATATATGTCAGTATCATTTCTATTAACATATTTGGTAAAAATATTGTGTCTTTAATTTTTTTTTCAAAATTCACTCCTTTTTACATAAATTTCCATTTAAAATCCTTACAATTCTGACAACCTATATCTTTTTGTGGCAGAAAATTGTCTTAACTTTCAAGCAATATAACGACAAAATTTGAAGAAATTCTACTGAGAAATGGTAACACAATCCTA
>NW_018461166.1:0-484 GCF_002113885.1 Mizuhopecten yessoensis
GATATTGTTGGAGTAGTGTCGATATACTGACCGACATGATATATTTGATTACATGTACACGATACACCAGATACTGTTGAAGTTGTGTCATAATACTGACTGATATGATTTATTGTATTACATGTACACGATACAACAGATATTGTTGGAGTAGTGTCGATATACTGACCGACATGATATATTTGATTACATGTACACGATTCACCAGATACTGTTGAAGTTGTGTCATAATACTGACTGATATGATTTATTGTATTACATGTACACGATCCGATATGATGTATTGTATTACATGTACACGATACTCCAGATATTGTTAAAGTAATGTCGATATACTGAGACTGATATGATATATTGTATTACATGTACATGATACAAGAGATATTGTTGGAGTAGCGTCGATATACTGAGACTGATATGATATATTGCATTACATGTGCATGATACAACAGATATTATTGGAGTAGTGTCGATATACTGACTG
>NW_018461167.1:0-484 GCF_002113885.1 Mizuhopecten yessoensis
CGAAATAATTCAACACTTGGTTGAACATCTAGCATATAAGGAATATGATAATGGCACTCTTATGAAATTTGAAGACCGTTTAGATTTTCGCATTGCAACGTGTGCTTTGCGAGAGGAGAATATTGCACACGAGGTGTTTGAATTCACCAGCAAGAATAGACGCCATTTCATCTTTCACGCGAAGATCGAGGAAGATAATACAAAGGAATAGAATCTAGGAACCCAATTCCTAGAATAACTACAGTAGGCACTTAATTGGGCTATGAAAACCAACATAAAGTATGATGATAAACGAACGGAAAACTGGCTACATTATGAGAAATGTATGGTAGGGCTATGGAGAATGAGTAAAAATATTCGAAGTTTATGGGGAGCGAGGATTTGAATACAAAACACATGTAAACAAATATAAATAGCTGAATGGAATATTCATCAACGGCAATGGTATGTATTTCAGCTGCTAGAATAGTGACTTGGATACGAC
>NW_018461168.1:0-484 GCF_002113885.1 Mizuhopecten yessoensis
TATACTGCTACCAAACCTAATTATGCTACTTAGGGTTGCCTAATGCTATTCGAAGCGGGAAGAGGATCTTCAAATTGACGCTGATCAAATTACGTTCATTTCATTTCAACTTATTTTATTCATGATGGTATATGAATGGGATCGAACAACAGGCTATGCCTATTTCACTTTTGACCTGCATGCACTTGTATGAATCAGCATGTATATATGTATATATTATAATTTATAGTGAAATGAAAAATTGAAAAAAGACACAAATTATATACAAAACAGATATCAATGTACAAGTCATACGGTATAGGGGAGATAACTCAAACTGCTTATGAAAATTACAAGTCAAACTGTGCTACATCCTGACCTCACCGGGGTAGTGATTTTTCTTTCACCAGTGTTTTTTTTTACCACTTTATGAGTATCATTAGCTGGTGTATCATTAGTAAGGTTAATTAGTTTCTTAAATTGGGAGAGAGATTGAGCATTTAAA
>NW_018461169.1:0-484 GCF_002113885.1 Mizuhopecten yessoensis
AAGAAGTTGTTAAAAGATTTCAACATATTTGACCCCAGTGACCTTGAAAATATGCAAAGGTCATTCATTCGAACAAACTTAGTAGCCCTTCATCTCGGCATGCTATTGGCCTAACATCATCAGCCTGGGCCTCCTGGTTATTCAGAAGAAGTTGTTTAAAGTAAAAAGTTGACGCCAGAGTGACGACGGCTGGCTGGACGAGGGACAACGGTCGCCACACCATGGTATAAGCTCAGGGCCAGGTGAGCTAACAAAACTCTATGTCCTGGGAATTCAAAATATTATCTAATTATCATCTTCAGATAATTAACACAAAAACAGGATCTACAAAATTATCAAGACTAGAATGTAAAAAAACAATAACAAAGCTGTTGTTAATTGCTTATTAATAAAATCACTATCTATTCATTACCATAATATCACTTGTAGAAACTGTACTAATATAAGATTGCTCCAAGAAGTAGAAAGCCTGATCATGAGCCAC
>NW_018461170.1:0-484 GCF_002113885.1 Mizuhopecten yessoensis
CCTAAGACACTCGGTTGTCATACTGCCCTACCTCAGCCCTAATACTCTCAAGTGTCATACTGCCCTCTCTTAGCCCTAAGACACTCGGGTGTCCTACTGCGCCACCTCAACCCTGAGACACTCGGGTGTCGTACTACCCTCCCCCAGCCCTAAGACACTCGGGTGTCATACTGCGCCACCTCAACCCTGAGACACTCGGGTGTCGTCCTGCCTCCCCTAGCCCTAAGACACTCGGGTGTCAAACCGCCCCCCCCCCCTAAGGCACTTCGATGTCATACTGCCCCCACCCTAAAACACTCCAGTGTTATACTGCCCCCCAACCACCACCACCCTAAAACACACCGGTGTCATACTGCCCCACCCCCACCCACAACCCACAACCCACCACCCTAAGACACTCCGGTGTCATACTGGCCACCTCCCCCCCCTCCCCCAACCACCCAGTATGACACATATGACCGTCTCCTCAAGAACCGCTATACAG
>NW_018461171.1:0-484 GCF_002113885.1 Mizuhopecten yessoensis
GGGGGGGGGGGGGGGGGGGGGTTACTGTTCAGCTTATTTCAGTAAACACTTATTTCGTATCGAACTCTGTACAAAATTGTTCTATAATTAATCTAGCTCTCTAAAATACAATTCCAAGACTTTTGCTCAAACTGATTGTGTCTAGAGTATTTTGGTTTAAACATATTTTATTGCCAAGCAAATGGATTGGGCACAAGTTATCAAACTTATATTAAGCCCTTTCCTAGCAAATTACAAGCATATATTTACAATAGTACAACAAGATGGCAGAATTAATATACATATATACACTATTTCATTTTTAAATGCTTTCATTTATGAATTGAAATTATAAGAGAGAGACACAGAGAGAAAAGGGGGTAGAGGGGGGATAGTAGTCTGTAATTATAATACATACATTCTCATCATTATTAATGTATGACATATAGTATCTGCCTTGTAGAGAGAGTGGATATTATGGTTCAATTGAGAGAGAGGGAGAGAG
>NW_018461172.1:0-484 GCF_002113885.1 Mizuhopecten yessoensis
AACCCCGCGCCAGACAAAGACTCAACCGTTCTAACCCCTCAACAGGCAAACGCTCCATCATTCTAACCCCGCACCAGACAAAGGTTCTATCATTCTAACCCCTCACCAGAGAAGGGATTTACCGTTCTAACCATGCACCAGAAAAAAGCTGCACCGTTCTAACTCCTCACCAGACAAAGGCTCTACCGTTCTTGCCCCTCACCAGACAAGGACTCTACCGTTCTAACCCCTCGCCTGACATGGGCCCTTCCGTTCCCACCCCTCACCAGTTAAGGGCTCTACCGGTCTAACCCCCTAACCAGACAATGGCTCTATCGTTCTAACCCCTCGTCAGACAAGGGCTCTACCGTTCCAACCCTTCACCAGACAAGGGCTCTACCGTTCTAACCCCTAACCAGAATAAGGCTCTATCGTTCTAACCCATCACCAGACAAAGGCTGCATTATTATAAATCCTCACCAGAGAAGGGCTCCGTCTTTTTAAC
>NW_018461173.1:0-484 GCF_002113885.1 Mizuhopecten yessoensis
CATTTCAGTAATTACTTAAATCGCCTATTTGTTACGGCTTCTTATTTTCTGCATGGGCATTTAAAATTACATGTATGTCTTTACATTTTAACATAAAGATGATTGATCCCTGCTGTGTATTTACATACAATGTACATACAATATGATATGTACCTGGTTGGTTTAGAGGGTTTAACGTACAACAACAGCTAAAGTCATCTAAGGACGTGCGACCATGTGTGTAGTGTACGCGTGCATGTCTGTTTGTGTTTAAGAGGCAGGATTTGTTGGTGCATTTGCCTCCTTGTTATCGCGGAAAAATAGAGAGTTAAAAGTTTGCCGTCGGGACAGCAGGCCATTTTTTCAATCAATTCAAACTTCAACGCGCCAAGAAGAGCGCCGACTATGCAGATTCCTACAATAATCATGCGAAGATACAATAGGTATATTTTCCCCCGAACCTTTAGGGAAAACGATTTTCTTTTCTTTAAAAAGATGGACATAC
>NW_018461174.1:0-484 GCF_002113885.1 Mizuhopecten yessoensis
CATGCAGGGAAAAAAATCATCTATAGGGCCATGTAGGGGGAAAAATCATCTATAGGGCCATGTAGGGAAAAAAACTTTTTTTTTTCATATTTGAGTAGCTCGAAATTTCGAGGTACTAACTCCTGGCTTACTAATTCATGAACACGAAGCCAAGCATTAATACAGTTTAAACATAAACGCATATATGTGGTGGTATTAAGCTAGGTGGCTTAGGACCAGTTATTAACACCTGATATGGCAGGTCCAGCAAAATCCTGAAATTGCATTGATTGCCTTTTAGTGTATGTTTTCCTCACTTGCTAAACATGGCGCTATATCAAATCTGTAACATCTGTCTGTGGCCTACAGAAGTCCAGAGCCCGTATTCATGAAACAGTAAAGAAAGTTAGCTTGAGCATGATCACTTTCTCTTAACTCGTTTAAATCATATAAGAAGTTAAAACAAGAGGCCCAGAAGGCCTGTATCGCTCACCTGGATATCAAA
>NW_018461175.1:0-484 GCF_002113885.1 Mizuhopecten yessoensis
CTCCCTTATCAAGCCACAGAAAGAAACTTAAAACAATAACAGTACATAAAAACTATATTAGAAATATGATAGGACATAGCTAAAACAATAAGCTCTTCGGCTATCGTTAGCCGAAGGCAGAATTTACACTGACCGCGTAGTTTGTTTGTAATGCTATTTGTTCTGTGTCTCGATAAAGGAGCGGATTGCTCCCAAAACATCATATTGTCTATCACTGTTAGAATTACTTCCTTGCCCCATATGTATCTACTGCTTCTATCGGGTGACACCCCCAAGCTCCGTTCATTGTACTCACTGCAACCTTTATGTGGAAATCAATATTATATTGTGTTTTAGGTTATTTCGATCGTAACAAGCTTATCTGACTTTATTCTGGCAAAACCTGGCAGGTCCTTAGATGACCATAGCTGTTAATAGGACGTAACACCCTGACAAACCAAACCAAACTATTAATTCCAGATGTGTATTACACTGACCACACCAT
>NW_018461176.1:0-484 GCF_002113885.1 Mizuhopecten yessoensis
TTCCTATGGATGAGGCAATTAAAGATGTACATGTGCTCAGAGACGTATATATGTAATATATACGTCTCTGATGTGCTGTAAACGTCGATCGGGAACAGTCGGCAAAACGAGAAAATACTTTGTTATAAGTATTTTCTCGTTTACGGAAAGTGCCGACTGTTTCCGATTGCTGTATACGGGTGTTCTACATGCGACCGAGTGAATCCAGGAAGAATCTTACAGAATGAGAAACAGCGTATTCATGTCTTACAGAACCCCCTGATCAGA
This sequence comes from Mizuhopecten yessoensis, assembly GCF_002113885.1. Lineage (NCBI taxonomy): Eukaryota > Metazoa > Mollusca > Bivalvia > Pectinida > Pectinidae > Mizuhopecten > Mizuhopecten yessoensis. Next base: position 268 of record NW_018461176.1, read on the forward strand.
TATGAAATTTGCAACATACGGCGCAGCATAACTATGCATTTTTGCAAAATGTTTATTTTCCCGCCAAAATTCAAAGTTGTCATCAATTCGTACTTAAAATCCCACTCAGAAACCGGAACCAAGATACATACAGGTTTGACATTAAGCATACGTGCATGCTAGGCTACAAAACGTATCCAAGAGAATTGTCTTTGACCTTCATTCAAGGTCACAGGGA
>NW_018461177.1:0-484 GCF_002113885.1 Mizuhopecten yessoensis
ATATTGATAGCAATTTTTCTGGAAAGCTGGCTATCTGGACATTGATATCTAGGAAAATATATCTATCTGGGAACTGGAATCATGTTGATGTACAGTATTTAGGTCAGAATGTTGAGACTGAAGTCAAGTCTCATTGGAACGCCTCTATTATTCTGTTGTCCCATTGTTCTGGGAAATAGATCAGCCATTTTCTACAGAATATTGTCTCAGCACAGGTACTAGCCTTGTCTGTCATACAACCATAATATAAACGTTTACGGTATAATACTATGGGTGTGATGACAGACAAGGCTAGTACCTGTGGTCTCAGAATTCAAGCAACCTCACATTCCCATCACTTTTACAGGGAATGAAGGTTGCTGGATTATCAAGGCCCTGCTACAGGTATAATTGTTACAGGAATGTTGAGTACAACCAAAGTTATGTTTACACCACCTTTAGAACTTAACTGTATAAAAGGAATGTTATAACCTGTACTTATACT
>NW_018461178.1:0-484 GCF_002113885.1 Mizuhopecten yessoensis
CAGATCCGTTTTAATATCAATTGCAATTTTCTGTAGTTTTCCGAACACGTGACCTTGGTGTAGTTCGTCAGTCATACAGTCCAAACAAACCAGAGTGGTATCACACGTAGTACACGCCGACACTATCGGGGTACCCGGATGTTTTACACATTCCATATTTGGTATATCCACGTCTCACGTTTGAATTATACTTCGACACCAGCTGATGTGATCATCAAAATGTGAACCAGTGCTAACAATAGCATAAACACTACGGTAGTGTTAACGGCATGTAAATCACATTTGTTATTACGTTATTAAGGAATGTCTGTGTTCATTTATATATAACATACCCGGGTTTGGTAACTACAAATGTATCACGTGTTCGTAAACCAGAATAAGAATAATCGTGAAGTCCTCCCTCATGTTTGTTGCTATGGAATTTACAATTGTTGGCATGACGTCAACTATTTTAGTTCCAAACAGCAATATCCGACTGCAAAAT
>NW_018461179.1:0-484 GCF_002113885.1 Mizuhopecten yessoensis
GTCAAATTTAGTTAAATTCCAATCAGCGGTTAAGAAGAAGAAGTCATTTGAAAAAATTGTTGACGTACGGACGACGGATGCCACAGTATGGCATAAGCTCACCTTGGTCAATTGGACTTGGTGAGCTAATGAGCGGATCTTTTCTGCAAAATGATGATATTTTAGTTGCACCAAAATATCTAACTTTACAGTATCAGTCTTTAGAGCCATTGGTTTGTGAGTCTGGCTACCATTGGTGTGTGAGTCTGGCTGCCCATATAACCATTGGTTTGTAAGCCTGGTTGCCATAAAACCATTGATATGTATGTGAGCCTGGTTGCCCCTAAAACCATTGGTTTGTGAGTCTAGTTGCCATAGAGCCATTGGTTTGTGAGTCTAGTTGCCATAGAGCCAATGGTTTACGAGTCTAATTGCCATAGAGCCAATGGTTTGTGAGCCAAGTTGCCATAGAGCCAATGGTTTATGAGTCTAGTTGCCATAGAGC
>NW_018461180.1:0-484 GCF_002113885.1 Mizuhopecten yessoensis
ATGTTTATAATACAGAATACAAAGGGAGATAACTACAATGGAGTTACTTCCCTACATTCATTGATTAACATTTATAAAGTGTAATATTGTTGGGTTTTACTTCTAATGGGCCCTAAATTGATTAATGAAAATATTTTGGCGTAAAGTTACATCAATGCACATTTTTTCGTCAAATATTATCTTTGTTATGACTGTTGATTTCACACTGTATGTTTGTAATATGTTGTATATACATGGAAAAGAGTGTTTAACATTATCATTACATCTGTTACACATAATTTACGTTCTAGGACGGTAGAGGAGGTCATTCTGTAGTCTTAGAAGTTAGAATTTAGACACCATAGACAATAGGTCTATGTAATATTGACTTTTCATTGACCTACTATATTTTACAATAGGTCTATGTCATAGATGTATTGAACAATAAGTCTATGTAATAATGATTTCTTATAGACAACTGAAGTTTTACAATAGGTTTATGTAA
>NW_018461181.1:0-484 GCF_002113885.1 Mizuhopecten yessoensis
TATTACCAGTAAGAGAGTTAGTAAAAACAATAGAAACACAAAAAACGGCGCATTGCGTTTTCATGCTTGTATTTTTACATTTCATATTTTCCATCTAACGACGTATTTTTGTATTTAAGTCTTCTTTACTCATTGCTGGCTACTACATGGACATCAATTGTATGATATGCATAGGTAAATACAGATCGGGCTGATGATTCTACTTTCAATTTTGTCTTCCAGGTAGCTGTGTGTAGTTCCTGCTACAGTTGTAGTTTCAGTTAGACGATTGACAAAATACACAGCTTCTCGAGTGAGTCAGACTGTTGTGGAAATATGATGACGATTATGTGCAAATGTTATGGTACGATCCATGATCCCATTAGAAATATTTTCTTTTCTTTTGTAATATGAATAGAAGGTCTATGTTTTTGTTATGCTTGTTAGTATACCTTGTTTAAGTTGTCACTTCCCAGGGTAAACGTGACTTTACTTGATTTGAATG
>NW_018461182.1:0-484 GCF_002113885.1 Mizuhopecten yessoensis
TCTTACATAGGTTTACATTCTTACATAGCTGTACTGTGACAGTCTTACATAGGTTTTCATTCTTACATAGCTGTACTGTGGCAGTCTAACATAGGTTTACACTCTTACGTAGCTGTACTGTGACATTCTAACATAGGTTTACACTCTAACATAGTTGTAATGTGATAGTTTACCATAGGTTTACACTCTTACATAGCTGTATTGTGATAGTTTAACATAGGTTTACACTCTTACATAGCTGTACTGTGACAGTCTAACATAGGTTTACACTCTTACATAGCTGTACTGTGACAGTCTGACATAGGTTGACACTCTTACATAGATGTACCGTGGCAGTCTGATATAGGTTTACACTCTAACATAGCTCTACTGAGACAGTCTTACATAGGTTCACACTCTTACATAGCTGTATCATGATACTCTTACATAGCTTAAACCGCTTACCTAGCTGTACTGTGACAGTCTTACATAGGTTTACCCTCTT
>NW_018461183.1:0-484 GCF_002113885.1 Mizuhopecten yessoensis
CCCCGCAAATAAACATGTATGAATGACTTAATTTATAAAAAAAAATATTCTAAAACATAAATGCAAACAGGATTGCAGTCTTTGATTGTTCAATCGTCTTAATCCTGTCATAATTCAATAGAAGAATGCATGTACATGGACCTCATGTGACACATTTTCGTATATCTGAGTGTTGGGAATAAAATCTGAAATCTAAACATTTGTTATTCGTTACCCTTACCGTGATACGGTCGATCCACTGTTGAAAGTACTGTTTGTTTCGATGCTCTTGATACTCTCTTCTTCTTTGGTTGTTCACTGCCGTTTGACTGGCGACACGGGTGGTTGCAACTCTTCGCTACAAATCGCAAGCCAATCGAATCCAACTTATTTTCCTTAGCCACGCCCGATGAATTGCTTGAGCCAATCACAAGCTATTTTGAAAAGCTCGTGAAGTTTCTATTGTCTTTTCTATTTTGCACTCCAAAATTAAGTAAACAAATAA
>NW_018461184.1:0-484 GCF_002113885.1 Mizuhopecten yessoensis
CAAATCAACTTTAGCTGTCGTCAAACATTCCTAGATTTGATCAAAATAATTCCACAACATCTTGTAAATGTGTTGGAAAATTTGTTCGATAACTTCGGTTGTAAAGGTGGATTACTTAACGTTTGGAGAGCATACCAGTGTGAGCTTGCAGCTGAAATATTCTGGAAAGGAAAACCCCATGCATATATAGACAATATATATGGAAACAATCTCGGTCCAGGTGGCACACTTCCCGAACGCTCTAAGACATGGGAAAAAGGATTTCTTTGCTTTGAAGACTGTTTATCTTGTGCATTAGGTGAGTCGTCGATTCCACCTTTGATATTCCATCAACTGGGGAAAATAGATCAAGGTAAAATTCGAAGAATATTTTCTTTTGTTGACTTTCTCAACGGAAGTAATAAAGTACTTGGTGTGAGAATGACACTTATTCTTTTGAACGACTTTCTTAATGATCCAAAACGACAGGCTAATTGTGATCGTT
>NW_018461185.1:0-484 GCF_002113885.1 Mizuhopecten yessoensis
GTGGGCTAAAAAGGATATTCCCTCTGCTATTATTGTGACAAATAGCTTTAAACTTTGAAATTTTATGATATGTATTACGTTCATATTATTTTCGGTGATTCATCATTAAAGGGTAATTCATAACTGTTACCATTTCACATCACTACGCCATATTATACAAAATGATGTATTAGGAACTGATTATGGATTTGTGTATATTGACATGTCATAATATTTTGTTTCTCTACTGAGCAGCACATCAAAACTTTGTATTGTTCAGTATATACACATACTAATCACATGGAAATGTGATATTCTATTCAGTTCTACAGGGTTTTAAGCTCTAAATGTAGACAGATGCCTACAGCCATATACAGAAAAATTAAACAAGATTCAATGAGGTGAAATTATCTCTAGCAATAAAAACACATGTCAGTTTTGGTACTGATAAGAAGAGAAACAGAGGGCCTGTATCGCTCACCTGGAAATGTTAGTAAAATTGAAG
>NW_018461186.1:0-484 GCF_002113885.1 Mizuhopecten yessoensis
ATGTAACCGTGGTAATTGATATTTCAAAATCTCCATTAAGGATCTCACCCGCGACGTCTGTTTTTTTCTTCTTACGCCGATTGAGTTAAAAGACATTCCCCGAGCCAAAAAAATCAGTTCAAAGAAGCTTGAATTTTACCAGAGTGACAGGGATCACATATACATTTGTAGATTTAATTTATCATCCCAAACTTCCTAGGACACGATATTTCCATATTACGAAAGAAACGTTTAATGCTTACACGGTGTCTTTTTATAATAGCGTTAAGCTGAAGGTATTTGTTCCTCACATTTTCGTCTCTTCGTTCCTTTGCATTTTTTGTATAGAGGTGGTTGGACATAAGGACACTTATTAGCATCTCTTCGTGGCAAAGTGACGTTTATGAATGTTCCTTCGTAACAGTAACATGATGGCAACGAAGCAAACTTTATCATTCTTTGAGCTACACTATTAGCCATACAAGTCTGTATTTACAGATGTTCT
>NW_018461187.1:0-484 GCF_002113885.1 Mizuhopecten yessoensis
CAATAGGATGCTACTGTTCAAATTTGGTCAAAATACCTTCATCCCGACAGAAAAAAGGATATTAAAGCTATTCCTCTATGTCCCTTAATGGGCCTTGCCTCTCTGCCCCCAGGGGTGTCAGACCCATCGTTTATACAAAATCCTGTGAAAAGGATGTTTTTAACCACATTTAAAATATATTCCTTACACTATTGCAGAAGCAATTTATGTTTTCTCCTTCTATACATCCCTATAATAACTTGGTGAGCTCTTATTTTGAGTCAGAGAGATTCAATGTAAGGAAGTTTATTCTTTCAAATAATGAAATAACTGAGCAACTGAATTGTATTGTATGGTCTTGGGGAGAAAATATCAAATTATGGAATATCATATATAAAATTACGTCCAAATTTATTTATTACAAGAGAAGCAATTTAATGATTACCCCCTAAATAACTATATGTAAGTACTGACACTATTCTAGAGGAGTGAGTCACTTCTCCGT
>NW_018461188.1:0-484 GCF_002113885.1 Mizuhopecten yessoensis
CTTGAATAATTAATTAATTTCTTAGTGTGTCATTTTAGAATAAAAATTGAGGCAGGTGGCTGACCTCAAGTGTCAGTTTTGTCCCGGATGTCAAATTCGAGTTTTATACGATCCACGAGGTTAATAGATGTCCGGTTATTTATGGTACCTCTTTGCCGATATATCTGAAATCAAAATAGAAGGACAACATGGTCTTTGTTATATGTTCTGTTATATTCTGACTAATATGTTATCAAACATACGTAAACCAAGAGATTGGCACAGTTGGTCTCCAAGTGTTGCCAACAGTCTGATTTTTTCTACATCTTGACCACTGTCATGTTTTTCACAACATATACTCCAAAATAGTTCACAATCACTTATTTGTGGTATGAAAAGAAAGCTGTCACTGTAAGAAAACAAAAAAGTCCTTAAGTTTTGTATAAGGTTTGGTTATATAACGAAAACATTTTTGAAAAATGATGTTCAAGATTTGTCGAAAAAA
>NW_018461189.1:0-484 GCF_002113885.1 Mizuhopecten yessoensis
AAGCTCATTTGGTCTGAAGGACCAAGAACAGCTTATGCCACACCACAGCCTATTGTCCGTCAGCGTTATCTATTTCCTCAATTTCCTTATGATTTTTAAAATAGATTTCCAGGATTACTTCTGCAGTTGATGTAAAAAAACAGTCACCAAATATTACCTCCTGGACACCAGCGATTATCTCCCTTTATGATATATATATAATCATCACCAAGGATTATTTCCCCTTTTGATGTAATACAGTATAAAGGACTTGAAGGTTTACCCACCCGTGGTGATAAATATAAGGAACTATCTGTATAGATTTCAAATTCAATAATGTTTTGATTTATGATATCAGTTATAAATCCTGCAACAAGGTTACTCTGACTGTTGTGTAGGTAAAAAATAATGTAATCAATTTCATCCTCTGCTATTCTTGATAGTAAAAAGTAAATGTTGCTACTTCAGCAGTCCCTAACTCTTGGTTGTGCTGACTCAGGGAGAT
>NW_018461190.1:0-484 GCF_002113885.1 Mizuhopecten yessoensis
ATTTCACACGGATTCTTTTTTAAACCTATATATTTCGCGAAGAGCTACACATATTTTATAGAGGTTTCAATTTGTTTTTCTTTTCAATACATCATACACAATTTTATGTAGCTGTTTTAACTCATCAATATCATTGTCATCTTCAGGTGGAAATAAAGTAATATATATTTCTTTATCCGTTAGCACATATTGCCTACAATGATTTGGTAGTGACTTTTATGTGATCTTGTATATAGAGTTTCAAAAATACAATCGATCATTAACTTTTATTGAGGCCAATATTTAGAGATATTTATATGACCATTTTGATATCACACCCCACATCATCCCGAGAGTCCTGATATTAGGACTCGAGGGCTGATTTGGGGTGTTATATCAAAATGGATATATCATAAACTTTTAAATAAACCAAACATACACCAAAAAAAATCTTTATTTCATTTATATTCATAAAAATGGTAACAAAAACAATGATGTATATAAA
>NW_018461191.1:0-484 GCF_002113885.1 Mizuhopecten yessoensis
CATATAATTAACCCACACTAATTAATGTCTACAGACATGGTGACTACCATGTATACACAGAATACACCAACCATATCTCCATGACTACCTCTGTTGTGTTACATATAGGAAATCTTACTTTAGTCAAACTGTAGCATCTATAGTACAACAAGTGTAACAGAGACCTTGTCAATGGACCAGAGGTAGCTAGGATGATCAGGTCTTCAGATCTCTATACTGTTATAAGTTCTAATATAAACTACATGGGTCTCTACAACTTCAACTTTAAATAGTCCTTTAATTGCCCTGAGGATTCATCATGTTCTCCAACAATTTGTAAAGTAAGCATTGAAAATAAATGTATAGATCTACGATATTGGTTATAATATATACCCTAATCACAGGGGCAGATTGCTCCAGGCTAGCTCTACAGCATATACATACATTGTACACACAGTGTAAAACTTAGAAATTACTGTGACATGTACTGTGAATCATTCAACCC
>NW_018461192.1:0-484 GCF_002113885.1 Mizuhopecten yessoensis
ATACTGGCTCTAAGCATTTCACCAGTTAAACACATATCAATTTCAAAGCCCTGCGTATACAAACCGGATGATTTGGTACCGTTACCAACTTTGTCATTTATATTATATGTTTTGTGGCTTTAAAGGTCACATTGAGAATGGCTGTATACATGGTTAGCTATGGATAATACTCTGGCAGATATTCGATTGGAAACCTTAAAAAGCCTCATGTACGAGATTTTGTCATAATATACGTATATCTATATCTATATATGACGAATAAAACCAAAAACAATGGTAAAATCAATAGTGACTACATTGGTTCGAGGAGATGGTTGTTGTCCTTTTCTAGAGCAAACGTGGAAATGAATCAGTGTCTGTTATTTGTTGCAATAGAGCGGATCCCCCTATTTTGGATTTTCATCCTGCTTAATGACTACTGGCAGTCTCCTGATAAGGAAAAGCCTTGTACATATGTAGCTAATGGCAGAGTCCTGAAAAGGTA
>NW_018461193.1:0-484 GCF_002113885.1 Mizuhopecten yessoensis
ATATCGGAAATATAGATAATCATTATTAAGTATATAACCACTTGTAACACTGAGATGATATCAAAGAACGCCTTAAGAAAACTTAACCAATTTGAAGCCTTTTATTAACTTGTGGAAATAGAATATCAAAGAAGAGTGTTTAACTATTAATGTAGAGTACCGGACGTTTGTGTATTTCTAGACCAAGACATCGTCGTGTATATTGGCATAGTAGCCATTGACTTACGATTTTCGTATTAATTATACAAAATATAGCATAGTTATACGCAACACATCACCTTACCATCCTCCATGTACCCTAACATTTCATTGAGCACGCTTGAGCAAGTCAGAAGTGATGACACGGACAAATATTTCGGACGGATGGACGACTGCACGCTCTCTGAATTTTCCACGCTAAAATCAGACAGATTTATTGATACACGTTGACGTGTCTAGTATAATAATAGAATAGACAGCGCCACTCAGCTATATGCTTTAGCCA
>NW_018461194.1:0-484 GCF_002113885.1 Mizuhopecten yessoensis
CACAACGATAGTGTACATATACACACACAGTTAACATATACACACAGACAGTTTACATATACTCACAGACAGTGTACATATACACAGCGATAGTGTACGTATACACACCGACAGTGTACATATACACACAAACAGTGTACATATACACAATGTTAGTGTACATATACACACAGACAATGTACATATACACAATGCTAGTGTACATATACACACAGACAATGTACATATACACACAGACAGTGTACATATAACCACCGACAGTGTACATATACACACAGACAGTGTACATTTTCTCACAAACTGTGTACATATTCTCACAAACTGTGTACATATACACACACAGTGTATATATACAAACACAGTGTTTACACACACACATTGTATATATACGCACACATACAGTGTACATAAACACACAGACAGTGCACACATATATAACGTCTGTACAAGTTGGTATTTTAAATATACCTTGTATAAAAAGACT
>NW_018461195.1:0-484 GCF_002113885.1 Mizuhopecten yessoensis
CCAAAATGGAATCTGGAGAGATAATTGATCACTACACAGAAAATTCGTCAGGAAAGTTTTGTTTAACGTCTTAACAGCTAAGCTCATGTGTTCTGGAGACGGAGTATGTTAGCATCCAGTGTTATGTGACATTTTTTTTTCAAATAGGAAGCTGAACAGATAATTGACCACTATACAGGAAATTCGTCAGGTAAGGCTTGGTTTTATTTTGTTAAACGTCCCATCAACAGTCAAGGTGATTTAAAGGACGTGCCTCCATGTGTATTATTGTGTGTGCATAGATTATGTTGGTGTTGTTGCATCCAGTGATGCGAGACGTTTTTTTCAAAATGAAAGTAGCAGAGATAATTGATGATTATACGAAGAGAATTCGTCAGGAAAGAAAACGTACTGTTTATTATTTATCATATTCCTTGACATATTAAGGGAAACGTCCATTATTGACGACTACACAGCAGGCGAGATCATTGACGATTACACAAAG
>NW_018461196.1:0-484 GCF_002113885.1 Mizuhopecten yessoensis
TTTTTTTGTCCAGTTGTTTTTTAGCTCTTCTATATTGTTTCCAAAATATATGCCTAATGCCCTTTATTGATGTTTTAGCCCATGAAATATTTTCATAGGCATCTTCTATCATTTGTTTGTTTCCTATTCTGAGACCTTTTGATTTTTCTCTGTTATAAGAACCAATCCAGAATATGATCCAAATATTTAAATCAAAATTCAGTGCCTTTTTTATCTCAAGCTTTGATTGAAGAAAGAGTGTGGTGTCATCAGCTAATTGTGATATTTTGAATGCTCGCTTTTGTGATTTATTCATTGTGATGCCATTTTTATATTAATGTCATTTCTGATGTTATTGGCCGGTTTTGTGTACAGTTTCATTAATTTCTGTTTAATAATTTTCGATAAATGTGTCGGAAACTTTTTTGGTGGAATAGGAAGAAAAAGAATAATAATAATAACAAGTACTAATTGTAATGGGTAACCATTACAGAAGTCCCAAAAA
>NW_018461197.1:0-484 GCF_002113885.1 Mizuhopecten yessoensis
AACTAAATAGGATATTACGATCGCAAACAGGCAGCCTGATTGAATGTAAAGTTAAAGATTGTTAGTGCTATTTCACCAAAAGGTTTGGAAGGATCTTTCTCATGAAGGTTTCTCTTGGTTCTTAGCTATGCATATTTACAATACAACCTAGACAGAAAGGAAAGTTGAACAAAGGTTTATTAGCTCATACTTGTTTTTACTGTTCAATTATAACAATTTGGCATTCTTGCGGCTACTCTGTATGATTGCCCTTGGCAGCTGATATATGATATCTGCCAGTGCAGTTAGTATTAGTATATCATAATTGGAGCCTGTAGACAACCGCATAATGTTAGTCTACAGGTTCAATGCTGTAATTAGGGGGAGCCCGGCAAAGACAGTCTAATCTGTATTGTCACATGGTACAGATATATATTAATTACTAGCAGATAATAAGGGGAATAAATGTTGTAATGGTAGTTATGTATCATTACTGGAGCATGTA
>NW_018461198.1:0-484 GCF_002113885.1 Mizuhopecten yessoensis
CCACCCACCCACCCCTACAACCACCCCATGTATTACCTTGCCAGGAGTACCCATACACCTTATAGTCTTACCTATTGTGTTGTGTAAAACATTTTGTCAATACGCCTCTGATATTGATTGACAGTGTCATCACCACATTGACCTTATAATGTGTGGTACACATGTATCTGGTAGGAAATGGTGTACTCCGTCTGTCCGGATTCTCCGATATACCAGGTGTGGCCGCCCATGGCTTGACTTTTGTGTGTGGGGTATACACCATTTTGGACCGGAACTGTACTTGGGTGTACGTACATGTATATATCACCCGCGCTGACTAATGGAAACAAAATGACTAGGTGGTGGTCCGGTGTACATGTGCCAGTCAGATCATCTCTCTGCATTCGGTAATATAATGACTACGTACTTTAGCTGGATCACCATGAACTCAGATGTGCGTGCCCTTATTTGCTATCTTTTATATATATATATATATATATATATA
>NW_018461199.1:0-484 GCF_002113885.1 Mizuhopecten yessoensis
TTGTACATATATGCTCACTTTACATGTATGCTCACTGAATTTATGTTAATTGTAAATGTATGCCATCTGCACATCTATGTTTGTTCTACATATATGAATACTGTAAATATATGTTCATCGTACCTGTATGCTCACCGTACATGTATCTTCACAGTACATTTTTTGATTTTTGTACAGTTATGCTAATAATACCTGTATATGAATTATACACGAATTCACATGTATGATTGTACATGTATGTGCACTGTACATATATGCTCACTGTACATGAATGCTGACTGTAAATTGATGTTTATTATACATGTATCCTCACTGTACACATATGATTATTGTACATGAATGGTCATTACACATGTATGATTGTACATGTATGTGCACTGTACATGCATATTCACTGTACATATATGTTCATTGTACATATATACTCACTATAAGTATGCTCACTATACATGTATGTTCATTGTACATGTATACTCACTATACA
>NW_018461200.1:0-484 GCF_002113885.1 Mizuhopecten yessoensis
AGCTAACAAAAATGTCTTTCCAGCCGAGGAGAGAAGGTAACATCTCGCTTTATTCACCTTTTTATTCAAATCCAAATGTGAACATAAATATCTGATAAAAGGTATAAATATCATGATAAATAATTTTTACTTGCGATGTATTGTGTGAACTCATACGTATAACTGACACTGGGTTGTCCGTCGAAAGCGTAGTGCTGTACATGTTTACTTCTCACTGAAATGCCCGGATATTGCGCTATTTCGGTCGTATCTTTTTTTATCACCGGCTTTCCCCAAAGTTGAAACTGACCACACTGGACGTTGGCTTCAGGTCATGTCATAATCAACTACGTAAACTTTCGTAAAAAGATATATACTTTCAGAATCGATTAGATAGTCTGGTTGCCATTAGACTGAATAGCCCCTTTAAACGATATTGGTAGAACAGCCCTATATAAACAAAATTGGCGCCAATAATTAACCGTAGTCATTTGAGCGTTTTACG
>NW_018461201.1:0-484 GCF_002113885.1 Mizuhopecten yessoensis
CGTGAATAATATACGCATTCTGATTTACGATACATCACCATACCGTGATAGAAGTTGTCCAAACCAGTCCGGTCAGTACACGCCGTTGTGTTAACACTTATAATAGATAGTCTTTTATAATATTCAATAATAAAACAGTCAAGCCTGGAAATCAAATTAATGGTGTTGTTTTCAAAACTGCATTGAAAAAGACTATATCAGTTACAGATAAGAGTGATACATAATTAACGCAAAACTGAAGCGAACGACGAGCACAAATAAGTCTATCATTCTGGACCATTGCGATAAATTACTTTTCTACTCTTTATCCTTTTAGGCAGGTCTGCATTTTAACATTTTTAGAATGTTACATAATATATGCGCTTATATAAAGCACACTCACATTTCAGTGTTCAATGGTGTATATGATCCATTAGCGCAATTATGATTGATCTATTGGAGAAATAATGCATTGATGAAGCAATGATAAAGGAAATGTATTTCG
>NW_018461202.1:0-484 GCF_002113885.1 Mizuhopecten yessoensis
GAACACTTTTTCTCATTCTCCAGCTTATATTATATACTATTCAAGCGACAGAACGGAATAAAGAAATATATATCAAATATGGGACAAACATGACGTTGCGTCAAACGAATTGAGAAAATATAAAGACGGAAGATTTTGATGTAATGTAATTGGAAACTAAAAATGTGATTTATCCGCATTATCGGAAGAAAAGGGTTCATTTTTATTCGGATTTTAGCCAATTTGGGAAATTTTCGGGTAGAATATCCTATGTTTTACTCCTGTGCATGAAAGCGTCGTTTCACTTCCTCCCACATATCTGTTATTACAGGAATAATCCGTAGTGAATGGGCACACCGGTAACTACTAAAAAAAGTGTCAGTACATGGTTAGCAGTACATGTAGCAAGTGTTCTGTTGTACAAGTCTTACTTTATGAACACACATCTGTAGCCGCTACTCCGATTCCAACACATTTCTCAGTTACTGTATCAGTCTACTGATTA
>NW_018461203.1:0-485 GCF_002113885.1 Mizuhopecten yessoensis
AGTTCAGTGATTACTTTCTGAATAAAATCAGCTCAATCAGGAATTTTTGACCGAAGTGAACACCTCTGCTGACATTGACATCTCTGTCATGACTGCTGACATTGCATTTGATGGGGAACCATTGACAAAGCTCTCACCAACAACCCAGGACGAGTTGCGCAACATTATCATGACCTCGCAATCGAAGTCCTGTGAGCTTGACCCACTGCCTACAGACCTATTAAAGCAATGTCTTGAAGCACTGCTTCCTTTGATTACCGCAATCATGAATAAATCATTGGTTGAGTCTAAGGTTCCATTATGTTTCAAGAAGGCACATGCCAGACCATTGTTAAAAAGCCTGGAATGGACAAGGAGGAGTTGAAAAACTACCACCCAGTTTCAAATCTGCCTTTTCTGTCTGAGATCTTGGAGAAGGTTGTGTCCCGGCGTTTAGAGGGTCATCTCCATGCAAACAGTCTCCATGATAACATGCAATCGGCCTA
>NW_018461204.1:0-243 GCF_002113885.1 Mizuhopecten yessoensis
TTACAGCTTACTGACAAATACACTACCAACACATTACAGCTTACTTGCAAATACACTAACAACACATTACAGCTTACTCACAAATACACTACCAACACATTACAGCTTACTCACAAATACACTACCAACACATTACAGCTTACTCACAAATACACTACCAACACATTACAGCTTACTCACAAATACACTACCAACACATTACAGCTTACTCACAAATACACTACCAACACATTACAGCTTACT
>NW_018461204.1:287-485 GCF_002113885.1 Mizuhopecten yessoensis
CAACACATTACAGCTTACTCACAAATACACTACCAACACATTACAGCTTACTCACAAATACACTACCAACACATTACAGCTTACTCACAAATACACTACCAACACATTACAGCTTACTCGCAAATACACTACCAACACATAACAGCTTACTCACAAATACACTAACAACACATTACAGCTTACTCACAAATACACTAC
>NW_018461205.1:0-304 GCF_002113885.1 Mizuhopecten yessoensis
ATGTGTTACTGTGTCATGTGTTACTGTGTCATGTGTTACTGTGTCTCGTGTTACTGTGTCAAATGTTACTGTGTCATGTGTTACTGTGTCAAATGTTACTGTGTCATGTGTTACTGTGTCAAGTGTAACTGTGTCATGTGTTGCTATGTCACATGTTACTATGTCACATGTTACTGTGTCAAATGTTACTGTGTCAAGTGTTACTGTGTCACATGTTACTGTGTCATGTGTTACTCTGTCATGTGTTACTGTGTCAAGTGTTACTGTGTCAAATGTTACTGTGTCATGTGTTACTGTGTCAAAT
>NW_018461205.1:319-485 GCF_002113885.1 Mizuhopecten yessoensis
ATGTTACTGTGTCACATGTTACTGTGTCACATGTTACTGTGTCATGTGTTACTGTGTCATGTGTTACTGTGTCACATGTTACTGCGTCAAGTGTTACTGTGTCAAGTGTTACTGTGTCAAATGTTACTGTGTCATTTGTTACTGTGTCACATGTTACTCTGTCATG
>NW_018461206.1:0-171 GCF_002113885.1 Mizuhopecten yessoensis
GTGGAATTGTATTTGTGTATTCTATAGTTAATGTTGAAGTGTTTTGGGTATTCTATAGTTGATGTTGAAATGTTTGGTCCATCCTATTGTTCTGAATGTTGAAGTGTTTTTGGTCATTCTATAGTTGTTGTTGAAATGTTTGGTCCATCCTGTTGTTTTGAATGTTGAAGT
>NW_018461206.1:359-485 GCF_002113885.1 Mizuhopecten yessoensis
GTTTGGTCCATCCTGTTGTTCTGAATGTTGAAGTGTTTTTGGTCATTCTATAGTTGATGTTGATATGTTTAGTAAATCCTTTTGTTCTGAATGTTGAAGTGTTTTTGGTCATTCTATAGTTGATGT
>NW_018461207.1:0-221 GCF_002113885.1 Mizuhopecten yessoensis
ACACAGATGTAACATCAATATAAACAAAGTAACACAGATATAACAAAAATATAAACAAAGGAACACAGATGTTACATCAATATAAACAAAGGAACACAGATATAACATCAATATAAACAAAGGAACATTGATGTAACATCAATATAAACAAAGGAACACTGATGTAACATCAATATAAACAAAGGAACACAGATGTAACATCAATATAAACAAAGTAACAC
>NW_018461207.1:293-485 GCF_002113885.1 Mizuhopecten yessoensis
GATGTAACATCAATATAAACAAAGGAACACAGATGTAACATCAATATAAACAAAGGAACACTGATGTAACATCAATATAAACAAAGGAACACAGATGTAACATCAATATAAACAAAGGAACACAGATGTTACATCAATATAAACAGGGGAACACAGATGTAACATCAATATAAACAAAGGAACACAGATGTT
>NW_018461208.1:0-241 GCF_002113885.1 Mizuhopecten yessoensis
ATATAATATATAAACAACAATCGATGATAGATGACAGACAAAAAAAACCACGCCATTAATAACAATGAACCATATAATATATAAACAACAATCGATGATAGATGACAGACAAAAAACACGCCATTAATGACAATGAACCATATTATATATAAACAACAATCGATGATAGGTGATAGACAAAAAACACGCCATTAATGACAATGAACCATATAATATATAAACAACAATCGATGATAGGTGA
>NW_018461208.1:288-485 GCF_002113885.1 Mizuhopecten yessoensis
AAAAAACACGCCATTAATAACAATGAACCATATAATATATAAACAACAATCGATGATAGGTGATAGACAAAAAACACGCCATTAATGACAATGAACCATATAATATATAAACAACAATCGATGATAGGTGATAGACAAAAAATACACGCCATTACTAACAATGAACCATATAATATATAAACAACAATCGATGATAG
>NW_018461209.1:0-485 GCF_002113885.1 Mizuhopecten yessoensis
CAGAATATGGCGTTTGTATGAATGGTTATTGACGGTTACTACATGATGTGTGTATGAATGGTTATTGACAGTTACTATATGACGTGTGTATGAATGGTTATTGGCGGTTACTATATGGCGTGTGTTTGAATGGTTATTGAGGGTAACTA
This sequence comes from Mizuhopecten yessoensis, assembly GCF_002113885.1. Taxonomy (NCBI): domain Eukaryota; kingdom Metazoa; phylum Mollusca; class Bivalvia; order Pectinida; family Pectinidae; genus Mizuhopecten; species Mizuhopecten yessoensis. Next base: position 150 of record NW_018461209.1, read on the forward strand.
TATGACGTGTGTGTGAATGGCTATTGACACGGTTAATTTGTGGCGTGTGTATGGATGGTTATTGGCGGTAACTATATTTATGTATATGGCGTGTGTGTGAATGGTTATCGCCGGTTACGATATGGCGTGTGTATGGGTGGTTATTGACGGTTACTATATGGCGTGTGTGTGAATGATTACTGACGGGTACTACATGTATATGACGTGTGTAAGAATGGTTATTGACGGTTACTACAGAATATGGCGTTTGTATGAATAGTTATTGACGGTTAATTTGTGGCGTGTGTATGGATGGTTATTGACGGTAACTATATTTATGTATATGGCGTGTGTGTG
>NW_018461210.1:0-485 GCF_002113885.1 Mizuhopecten yessoensis
TGTATCCCAGTAGTAATCTGATCTAGCGGTATCCCAGTAGTAATCTAATCTAGCTGTATCCCAGTAGTAATCTGATCTAGCAATATCCCAGTAGTAATCTGATCTAGCTGTATGCCAGTAGTAATCTGATCTAGCTGTATCCCTGTAGTAATCTGATCTAGCTGTATCCCAGTAGTAATCTCATCTAGCGGTATCCCAGTAGTAATCTAATCTAGCTGTATACCAGTAGTAATCTGATCTAGCAATATCCCAGTAGTAATCTGATCTAGCTGTATCCCTGTAGTAATCTGATCTAGCTGTATCCCAGTAGTAATCTGATCTAGCGGTATCCCAGTAGTAATCAGATCTAGCTGTATCCCAGTAGTAATCTGATCTGGCGGTATCCCAGTTGTAATCTGATCTAGCTGTATCCCAGTAGTAATCTGATCTGGCTGGATTGGCAGGTTCCTACAGTGCTGCTGGAGCCTCGTCCTGTACCAGCTGTA
>NW_018461211.1:0-485 GCF_002113885.1 Mizuhopecten yessoensis
TTCGGCGAACTCGGCGTAGGGCGGCACAACAACATTCATTGGTGATGCCACCCACACATACTGAAGACACAAGTGTGCCTAGCACAACAACAGCTAGGAGGGGACGCCGGCCGGTTGTCCGACAAACACCTCCACCAGTTCCATCAACTCTGAGTTCATCTGCACTTTCAACAAATAACAACATATCAATACCTGAGTTGGCAGCGGAGCTGTTTCAATATATGAGGCAGGCAGGTTTTACCATACAATCCCCTGCCGTACAAACCGTGCCTGCAGAGATACCCTCTGCTTCCGGGTCAGCTGACTGCCCTCCAGTGGACAGCACCTTATTTTTAAGACCAGCTACCACCAATGCCACACCCTCTGTGTCTGTCTAGTAGGCCACCACTACAAGGACAGGACAATATTCCGTCATATGTCAACGTGTTGAACTCAGTATTTGGTGAGACTCCTCAAGTTGACAGCATAAGCCGACCTCTGGATAT
>NW_018461212.1:0-485 GCF_002113885.1 Mizuhopecten yessoensis
TTAACAATAAAATTAAGATAAACAAACAATATGTAATGTATCAAAATAGGGTAGAAAATAATATTTTCTTCATTAAAGACTTAGTTAATGACAGGGGTGAATTTATTGATGTGAATCAACTTAAACTTCAATATGATATCCAAATTAACTTCGTTGAGTACTATGGCTTATTAGCATCTATCCCAAATTCATGGAAAAATGTGATTAAAACATACAAGAAAAATATTGATGTACCAGAAAACAAATATGTACAAATACTAAAAGGGAAAGAAAAGATAACTAGAGATTTTTATGCAGTATTAGTCAATCAATATCTAGATCTCCCTATTTCATCTATGCAAAAATGGCAAAGGAAAATGGGACTAGATATAACAAATGACAGTTGGAAGATGTACTTCAAACTACTCTTCAATATAACAGATGACACAACACTACAAATTTTTTCAATTTAAATTGCTACATGGAATACTCTATACAAACTCTAG
>NW_018461213.1:0-485 GCF_002113885.1 Mizuhopecten yessoensis
ACAAGTTTGGTAAAGCACCCTAATACCCTTTCATCTATGAAGAGTCTATGATTCTACCATATCTGGGTCTTGAGAAGAAGATTTTAGAAATTTCAGTGAATTCAACCCTTTTTGGCCCCACCCATCAGCCCCTGGGGGTCAGTCAGGGCTGATATGTGCATACAAGCAATATTCTATCTAATGCTAATAATGCTAACCCTATTGAATTAATTACAATGGAAATTAAACAAATGTTGGTCCAAAATGTGATTTCCCTATATAAACTATAGTTAAGTTGTCCCCCTCCCCAGAGGGGAACGTGAGATCCCAGGGTCATGAAATTCACAATTTTGGTAATGCACCTTCAGCCCCTTCCGTGTATGAAGAGTATTTGATATTACCATATTTGGGTGTAGATAAGAAGGTTTAAAATTTCAGTCAATTCAACCCTTCTGGCCCCGCCCACCAGCCCCTGGGGGTCAGTCAGGGCTGATATGTGCATACCA
>NW_018461214.1:0-485 GCF_002113885.1 Mizuhopecten yessoensis
AGAGTCTACCGTCAAATACAGGACGTTGTGTAGATCATCAGCAATTTTTAAGAGTCTACCGTCAAATACAGGACGTTGTGTAGGTCATCAACAATCTTAGAGCCTACCGTCAAATACAGGACGTTGTGTAGATCATCAACAATCTTAGAGTCTACCGTCAAATACAGGACGTTATGTAGCTATTCAACAATCTTAGAGTCTACCGTTAAATATAGGACGTTGTGTAGGTCATCAACAATCTTAGAGTCTACCGTCAAATACAGGANTTGTGTAGATCATCAACAATCTTAGAGTCTATCGTCAAATACAGAACGTTGTGTAGATCATCAACAATCTTAGAGTCTACCGTCAAATACAGGACATTGTGTAGATCATCAACAAACATAGAGTCTACCGTCAAATACATGAAGTTAGGTAGATCATCAACAATATTAGAGTCTACGTCAAATACAGGACGTTGTGTAGGTCATCAACAATCTTAGAGT
>NW_018461215.1:0-485 GCF_002113885.1 Mizuhopecten yessoensis
GTAGGGAGAGATAGAAACAGGTGATTCATTTTTGCAATGTTAAGAGATTTAAGAACAGTTATTCTCCCTATAGGTATTTCAATTCTTCTTGACCATTTATGTAACTTGCCATCTATAAAACTAAATAAATTTGATGAAATTTACAGTAACCATGTCTTCTAAATTGACAGAGAAATCAATCCCAAGTAAGGTAATTTGGTTGTTCCCCATTTTAGTTTCCACCTTCGATGGCATACATCAGCACTAAAGTTTTTGCTACCTATCCAACTGAAATTTGTTTTTTCAGTATTTACGTTTAACCCTGATATTTTAGCATATTTAACATATAAAGATTTTGTGCCATTTACAATAAAGGATGTGTCATCAGCGAACTGTGAGAGCCCGTGTTCTTTATTATTTATGTGTATGCCCTTAGGTTTTTTTTACCATTCAAGTTCAAGTTTTATTTCCGAATGCAAATCAGCATATAGGTTAATTGATACATA
>NW_018461216.1:0-485 GCF_002113885.1 Mizuhopecten yessoensis
TGATTACAAGAAGATGGTATGCAGAATGAAATATGTCATTTCATATAATGCTTTATTTAATCGTAACATTTGTTGTGTATTTCTACATCGCGTTACGCGTGTGTGCTAATGTTAAAACACAGGTAAGTCTAGATTTGTGAATTCAGCGACGACCATGTCATGCCTGAGTGAACAACGCCTGTTTTGAACTGTAGCTGTCACGGGTGTATTTGTTAATATCCCATAGACTTCTACTCGTGAACTTTGACATTCATTTACTTTTCATAATATTGCAGTATTCTTAGTTGTGTGTGCATCGGGAATTTCCTGTAGTAAGATATGATAGCATAAGCATAGTTTAGGAAGTAGAAACATTTCCTGTTTTGGCTTTATTTATATCCGATATCATCGGATAGCTAGGTTCACATTGTTTCAGATGAAATAAACACTGGTCACTTCATATTGTTATACTAACACTTCTACCGACTGAGCAACATGACCAACGG
>NW_018461217.1:0-485 GCF_002113885.1 Mizuhopecten yessoensis
CTGCTTGTACGTCTGTTACATGTGTGTACCTCTGTGGTGTACCTGCTTTTACGTCTGTTACATGTGTGTACCTCTGTTGTGTATCTGCTTGTACGCCTGTTACATTGTGTGTATCTCTGTTGTGTGTATGGACGTCTGTTACATGTCCTCTGTGGTGTACCTGCTTTTCCGTCTGTTACATGTGTCTGTAACATGTGTGTATCTCTGTTGTGTACCTGTGTTTACGTCTGTAACATGTGTGTATCTCTGTTGTTTGCCTGCTTGTACGTCTGTTAGATGTGTGTACCTCTGTCGTGTACCTGCTTGTACGTCTGTTTCATGTGTGTACCTCTCTTGTGTACCTGTATGTTGTACGTCTGTTACATGTGTTCTGTTGTGTACCTGTATGGACGTCTGTTACATGTGTGTACCTCTGTTGTGTACCTGTATTTACGTCTGTAACATGTGTGTACCTCTGTTGTGTACCTGTATGTAGGTCTGTTACA
>NW_018461218.1:0-485 GCF_002113885.1 Mizuhopecten yessoensis
GGTAGTCACCACCTCTGGTTATGGTAGTCACCATCTCTGGTTATGCTACTCTCCACCTGTGGTTATGGAATTCACCACCTTTGGTTATGGTAGGCACCACCTGTGGTTATGGTAATCACCACCTGTGATTATGATAGGCACCACCTGAGGTATGGTAGTCACCACCTTTGGTTATGGTAGGCACCACCTGTGGTTATGGTAGGCACCACCTGAGGTTATTGTAGGCACCACCTGAGGTTATGAAAGACACCACCTGTGGTTATGGTGGTGAACATCTGTGGTTATGGTAGTCACCACCTGTGGTTATGGTAGGCACCACATGTGGTTATGATCGGCACCACCTGTGGTTATGGTAGGCACCACCTGTGGTTATGGTAGTCTCCAACTGTGGTTATGGTAGGCACCACCTGTGGTTATGATAGGCACCACATAAAGTTATAATAGGCACCACCTGTGGTTATGATAGGCACCACCTGTGGTTATGG
>NW_018461219.1:0-485 GCF_002113885.1 Mizuhopecten yessoensis
ACTTTTGGGTATATTTAGACAACTTTCTGTAGGAAATTATTTTTATTTGTTGAGAATTATCCTTGGAGGAGGATGGTTTCAAATTGTAAAATTGAGAATCCTACCCAAACCCCTGGGGCCAGGGCGGGGCCCCAAAGGGAAAATTACCCAATATTTCAAAAATCTTCTTCTCCAGACTCAGAGGTACTACACTCATTTTCTCTGCATGGAAAGAAAGATCATCAGGGGCTTTACTTAAATTGTAAATTTCAGGACCCCCAAGCTATCCGTTCTCCCTTGGGGAGGGGGTAAAGTTTACTATAGTTTATATAGGGAAATAACACTTTTGGGTATATTTTGACAATTTTCTGTAGGAAATTATTTTTACTTGGTGAGAATTATCCTTGGGGGTAGATGGTTTCAAATTGTGAAATTGAGATTCCTACCTGGACCCCTGGGGCCAGGGAAAATTAACCAATATTTCAAAAATCTTCTCCTCCAGACTC
>NW_018461220.1:0-485 GCF_002113885.1 Mizuhopecten yessoensis
GTGCCTAGGGAAACAATAGCAAGGGTCATATGAGGACGAGTGCCTGGGGGGACAATAGCCAGGGTCATATGAGTACGGGTGCCTAGGGAGACAACAGCCAGGGTAATATGAGGACGGGTACCTAGGGAGACACAACAGCCAGGGTCTTATGGGACAGGTGCCTAGGACGACAACAGCCAGGGTCATATGAGGACGGTTGCCTAGGGAAACAATAGCAAGGGTCATATGAGGAGGAGTGCCTGGGGGGACAATAGCCAGGGTCATATGAGTACGGGTGCCTAGGGAGACAACAGCCAGGGTCATATGATGAGGACGGGTTCCTAGGGAGACAACAGCCAGGGTCATATGAGGACGGGTGTCTAGGGAGACACAACATCCAGGGTCATATGAGGATGGTATCTACGGAGTCACAACAGCCAGCGTCATATGAGGACGGTTGTCTAGGGAGACAACAGCCAGGGTCATATGAGGATGGGTGCCTAGGG
>NW_018461221.1:0-485 GCF_002113885.1 Mizuhopecten yessoensis
ATAATTTCGAAATTAAAATTGTCCTTTTTATTCATTTTACTATGACCGACCTTAAGGATTTTTTTGTCGTCAATCCATGTTTAATTTTCCAGCTATTAAGAAAATTACGTAAGCAATGCACGACATCACGTACAAATCTTTTTTTTTTACAATAAATGTATAATCAAACATCATTTAAACAAAAGAAAAAAACTTCATCTTAGATATTCAACCTGTTTTTCGCGTTGACGTATTCCCAAATTCTATTCTAGGTGAAATATAATAATGACTTCGTGATGTAAATGTTGTGTTTGTCTAGAATTGAATTATTTGTACATTAAGAGGATATATATGACATCATATTAAGGTGTAATATAACTTGAAAATAAAAAATAAAATGAATAAAAAAGCCTTGTATAGGTGGCGGAAAAACTTTTTGATAATAACAACAAACCGCAAAGGAAAGATCGGTTGTTAGATCAAGACAGAACACGACAGGAGCGAAT
>NW_018461222.1:0-485 GCF_002113885.1 Mizuhopecten yessoensis
CTCTTTATACTCAGCAATTGTATATATGGTTATATGGTGGGCATCTCAACTATTTCCAAGTAATACATTTTATTGGCCCCACCCCTTAGCCCGGGGGGTCAGCCCCACCATTTGTACAATTTTGAATCCCTGCCTCCCATGAACACTTCCGACCAAATATGATCAATATCCATGGCATAGTTCTGCAGAAGAAGTCGTTTATAGCAATATAACCAAATTTCCCCCTTTTGGCCCCTTCCCTTAGCCCCCTGGGGGGTCAGCCCCACCATTTGTACAATTTTGAATCCCCACCACCTAGGGATGCTTCCAGTCAAATTTAGTTTAATTTCAACCAGCGGTTAAGAAGAAGAAGTCGTTTAAAGAAATTGTTGACGGACGGATGGACGACGCACGCGACGGTATGGCATAAGATCACATTGGTCCTTCGGACCAGGTGAGCTTATGAGTCAAGGTCATGTATTTGAACAAACTTGGTAGCCCTTCAT
>NW_018461223.1:0-485 GCF_002113885.1 Mizuhopecten yessoensis
TTTGTTAGTATCCAGCTTCTTGAGTTTATTCCTGATCTAAGTGTCTTTGTTTTGCTGATGTCTTACTCTGTCCCACCAGGACCTGAAACAACACCAGGCCACATCACCATGTGTCGACATCACCATGTGTCGAGGAACCTTATGACCATAATCACTGGGGATGTGACGTATCACAAGCAGGATTCCTGTTGTAATATATCAAATATTGCAATTTATTTTTATATTGAATACCTAGAAATTAAGAACACTTATAATCATTTTATACATCAGTAGAAAACATCAATGAATCAATGAAAATTGGAAAATTATGTTATAAATGTTTGGTAGATAATTACTAGATATCACACAAAGCATGCTGCATTTGGATAAAACTGATTTAATCTTTATGTTATTTCGGTACAATCATGTCATANTAAACCCCCAAACAATTAACTGAAAATGCATGGCAATATATTGCCATTTCAAAATCACATTTCAATCTATTT
>NW_018461224.1:0-485 GCF_002113885.1 Mizuhopecten yessoensis
GATACTTTGCAAGTTGCATCCTGAGATGAAAGGCTATAAAATTTGATTAACATATGACTTTGTTCGACTTTCAATCACAGGGGTGAAATGTTTAAAAAAAAAAATAACAGGTTCTTTTGAATGAATTTTAAACATAAATACTGATATTTTATTTTGCCTGTAGCTTTATTTTAGATCACTTTTAAGGTTACAAGTGTGAGATTTATACCAGGTGAGCGATGCAGGCCGATTGGGCCTCTTGTTACTAATTATAATCTCAATGAAAAATATTCACAGGGTCCCTAGGCCTCTTGGTTATTCGGAAGAAGTTGTTTAAAGGTTTTAAACAAATTGGACCCCTGTGACTTTGAATATAGGTCAAGGTCATTCATTTGAACAAACTTGCCCAGTAGCCATTCATCCCAGCATGTTACTGGCCAAATATAATTACCCTAGGCAAATTTGTTATTCAGAAGAAGTTGTTTAAAGATTTCAACATATTTGAC
>NW_018461225.1:0-485 GCF_002113885.1 Mizuhopecten yessoensis
ACATCAGGGTAATCACCAGAGTCAAGCCAGAGACACCTCAGGGTAGTCACCAGAGTCAAGCAAGAGGCACCTCAGGGTAATCACCAGAGTCAAGCCAGAGGCACCTCAAGGTAATCACCAGAGTCAAGCAAGATATACCTCAGGGTAATCACCAGTCAAGGCAGAGACACATCAGGGTAGTCACCAGAGTCAAGCCAGAGACACCTCAGGGTAATCACCAGAGTCAAGCNACCACCGACACCTCAGGGTAATCACCAGAGTCAAGCCACCGACACCTCAGGGTAATCACCAGAGTCAAGCCAGAGACACCTCAGGGTAATCACCAGAGTCAAGCCAACGACACCTCAGGATTATCACCAGAGTCAAGCCAGTTATACATCAGGGTAATTACCAGAGTCAAGGCAGGGACACCTCAAGGTAATCACTAGAGTCAAGCCAGGGACACCTCAGGGTAATCACCAAAGTCAAGGCAGAGACACTTCAGG
>NW_018461226.1:0-485 GCF_002113885.1 Mizuhopecten yessoensis
TATTTCGTTATATCGAATGTTTACTGTAGTCTGATAAAACTAACATTACTTCGTAATATCGAGTATTTACTGTAGTCTGATAAAACTAACAATACTTCGTAATATCGATTATTTACTATAGTCTGATAAAACAAACAATATTTCGTTATATCGAATATTTACTGTAGTCTGATAAAACTAACACTACTTCGTTATATCGAGTATTTACTGTAGTCTGATAAAACTAACAATACTTTGTAATATCGATTATTTACTATAGTCTGATAAAACAAACAATATTTCGTTATATCGAATATTTACTGTAGTCTGATAAAACTAACACTACTTCGTTATATCGAGTATTTACTGTAGTCTGATAAAACTAACAATACTTNTATATCGAGTATTTACTGTAGTCTGATAAATTAACACTACTTCGTTATAACGAGTATTTACTGTAGTCTGATAAAACTAACAATATTTCGTTTTATTATATGACTGGTGCT
>NW_018461227.1:0-485 GCF_002113885.1 Mizuhopecten yessoensis
CCACTCCTACTCCTACACGGTGTTCACACATTAAACCCTACACCCACCCATATACGGTGTTCACACATTACACCCTACACCCACTCCTACAACCACTCCTACACCCACTCCTAAACCCACTCCTACACCCACTCCTACTCCTTTACGGTGTTTACACATTACACCCTTCACCCACTCCTACACGTTGTTCACACATTAAACCCTACACCCACTCCTACATCCACTCCTACACCCACTTCTACACCCACTCCTACTCCTACACGGTGTTCACACATTACACCCTACTCCCAATCCTACACCCACTCCTACACCCATTCCTACACCCACCCCTACACCCACACCTACACCACTCCTACACCGATTCCTCCACCCACTCCTACACCCACTCCTACACCCTATCCTACACCCACTCCTACAACCACTCGTACACCCACTCCTATTCATACACGGTGTTCACATATTAAACCCTACACCCACTCCTACTC
>NW_018461228.1:0-485 GCF_002113885.1 Mizuhopecten yessoensis
TCAGATAATTCATTGGAATAGCCGTATAATACCACTCATCGAGTCCGAGGAACTCGACAATTTTATGTTCATTCTTGAACCTATTTCCTTCAAAGTTGTTTCTTTATAACATACTACCTTCTTCCACATAGTGTTAACGTGTCGCACTAAATCAGAATTTAATAACTTGCTTCGATTACCACGAGTTTAAAATTAAGCGTTACAAACTGAGAAAAAACTACTGTATAACATGAAATATTCGTGCATACTTTCATTAGTTGTTTGGAACTTTCAAATTATTTCGTGTGTGCACACTTTTGTGGATACCCCGTTCAACAAAATGCAAAACAGACTTTGTAGTTTCTACCGGCTTGGAGTTACCGATCGATTTGTATGTAACCTTGAATGCGATGACACTTTTCTTAGATGTGGTAGACTGAAGTTCTTTTAATCTATACATAAGAAGAATCAACAACATGTTCAGTATTAAATTCTTTTGCATACGA
>NW_018461229.1:0-148 GCF_002113885.1 Mizuhopecten yessoensis
TGATGAAGAGCCATGTAACTGATAAGGTCATATGACGAATATACCATCTGATACAGAGCCATGTAACTGATAAGGTCATATGACGAATATACCCTCTGATTAAGAGCCATGTAACAGATAAGGTCATATGACGTATATACCCTCTGAT
>NW_018461230.1:0-485 GCF_002113885.1 Mizuhopecten yessoensis
TACTATAAATCAACTTCTTTCAGTATATCATACTATTGTACAATGACTTGACCGGTATAAAGAATTAAGATTTGTTTTTTGTGACATAAGCAAGGCGTTCGATAGAGTATGGCATGATGGACTGGTACATAAACTCCAATTATATGGCATCAAAGGGAAATTACTTTGTTGGTTGAGAAATATTTTAGATGACAGAAAACAAAGAGTGTTAACTGAGGGATATATATCTACATCCAGGCCTGTAAATGCAGGGGTACCACAGGGCTCGGTTCTCGGTCCACTTTTGTTTTTACTTTATATTAATGATATTGTTGACTGTGTTTCTCATGAAACTAAACTGTTTGCTGATGACTCTTCTCTATACGCTGTAACAGACGATGATCCAATCGAGTTAGCACAAAACCTAACACAGGATCTCAGTAATATACAACTCTGGGCTGATAAATGGGATATTAAATTTAATCCAAATAAAACAGAATCTGTTA
>NW_018461231.1:0-485 GCF_002113885.1 Mizuhopecten yessoensis
CTCTCACTATGTACATCTTGTCCAGAAGCCTTTTTCCGTTTTTTAAATTTCTTACCCATTGTGACAATAATATACTAACAGTCTCCGACACTGAGTATGAGTTCGTATGTACGGATATACACCCGTTACAGGTAAGGTATAGACAGGCTCATCATAGCGAGCGGACTGATCGAGCGTGACGAATCGCTGGTCAACACTCCTCTCCCCAGTGACTATATATATACATACAAGGACAATATTCGCATATACATTATATGCGCACAGTGGTGGGTAAATCAAATCACATTTACATCGCGTTTAACGTCAAGCAATTGTCATTCAAAGATTCTGTACAATCTTACGTACCATATCACCACGAACATGAAAGTTTGGTGTCCTTTGATGTAATCCTTAGCCTTGAAAAAGCCATGACGGTAATTAATTTTACGGTACTCAAAAGATAGCATCACATGTAAACTTTAGCGTGTAGGTAGCATCACATGTAA
>NW_018461232.1:0-485 GCF_002113885.1 Mizuhopecten yessoensis
TTTTTTGGTGCCAGAATGTAGCCTACATGTACAACTGACATGAAAGTGCAAAAAATGTCTTTTTTTCTGAGTTTAAAATTTTGGGCAACACCCAAAATTAATTCATGGGTTCCCCCCATGTTACCCAAGGGTCATCTGTTGACCCTTTGGAAACGGGTAGATTTTATAGATTATGTATAATAGGTATTTAAACACTTTGGGTACATTTTGTCCAATTTCTAACATGTAATATTATTAGCTTTCTGTTATTGTAAAATGACAGTTAAAGTCCAATTGAAAATATTCATACATTGTAATTTATTCCTATCTAAATTAGCATTGATAAACCCTGGACTTTAATTAATTCTGTGATTTTACCTGTACCAACAAGACGTCTTTTTCAATTTACAGTTGGATATAGATCTAACAGGTGATATTATTAGCTTTCTGATATTGTAAAATTAAAGTTCATTTGAAAATATATACATGTACATTGTTACTTATAT
>NW_018461233.1:0-485 GCF_002113885.1 Mizuhopecten yessoensis
ATAGGGCTGTACACTGGTTCCCTATACCCTACAGATAGGGCTGTAAACTGGTTACATACTCCCTACAGATAGGGCTGTACACTAATTCCCTACTCCCTACAGATAGGGCCGTACACTAATTCCCTACACCCTACAGATAGGGCTGTCCAATAGTTCCCTACTCCCCACAAATAGGGCTGTACAATAGTTCCCTATTCCCTCTCCCTACACATAGGGCTGTACAATAGTTCCCTACTCCTTACAGAAAGGGCTGTACAATAGTTCCCTATTCCCTCTCCCTACACATAGGGCTGTACAATAGTTCCCTACGCCCATAGGGCTGTACAATAGTTCCCTATTCCCTACAGATAGGGCTTTCCAATAGTTCCCTACTCCCTACAGATAGGGCTGTACACTGGTTCCCTATAACCTACAGATAGGGCTGTACAATAGTTCCCTATTCCCTACAGATAGGGCTGTACACTGGTTCCCTATACCCTACAGAT
>NW_018461234.1:0-485 GCF_002113885.1 Mizuhopecten yessoensis
TTGGCTGAGGTCGATACCTGGATTTATCGACCCGAGAAAAGATTTATTAACAGAGGTCGCAGTCCGAGGTTAATATATCTTTTCTCGGGTCGATAAATCCAGGTATCGACCGAAGTCAAAGGCTACAATTGTTTTATTATTTTCAAAACAGTAATGTTAGCAATCTGAAATAAAAAAAAAAACAGCAAAAATCTACGGAGGCGGGACGATGCGTTTGTTTGGAGTCACGTCATAATTCTATTTTTAGAAACACCCAGTCGTTCAACAAAAATCACGCGCTCCAAGTCAATATCGGTTTTTATCGGTGGACACGTGATGCACTCTTGGCTAATCACTTGTAGGGAATAATATGAAAAAATAATAGCATAAATTATGTTTATGTAATGTGTGTAATATCACTCCGAAAATGACGTCACAATCGAATAGGAACAATCAATGTTACGTCACGTCATTGTGAAGCGGACGCAATTTTCATCGTTTCAGAG
>NW_018461235.1:0-485 GCF_002113885.1 Mizuhopecten yessoensis
ACCCTCAGTAAGTCACATACACTACCCTCATTACGTCAACTACACTAGCTATGTAATTCTCCCACACCATCTCAGCATGTCACCTACACCATCTCAGTAAGTCACCTACACCTAATCACCTAGCTGACACCATCTTACTATCAAATCTCAAGAATTAAATATTTAATCATTTACTATACATGTACAAATATTTGAACATTGCATGTTAGATGAATGTTAATATTTTACAATCCTTAAAAAGTGCTTATATTTTGATATCTCCCCAGTATCCTAGAGGCCTATGATAACTGTGTCAGTGTTAAGGACAATTAAGGAAATTTGACTGGAAGCATCCCTAGGTGGTGGGGATTCAAAATTGTACAAATGGTTGGGCTGACCCCCAACAGGGCTGAGGGGCAGGGCCAAAAAGTGGCAATTTGGCTGTATTGCTTTAAGCGACGTCTTCTCTGGAACTAAGAGTTATTTGACTGGAAGCATCCCTAGGT
>NW_018461236.1:0-485 GCF_002113885.1 Mizuhopecten yessoensis
TGTGTATTTTCGTATTTGTCACTAGTTTAAATTGCAATAAAGAAAGCATTCAAATGAGCGAGAATATATAAGATATATAGCAATATACGTATAGCCATTAAAGCTTACTTAGACATCCTCTATCCTCAGAACCTCCAACTTTCAGTTCATATGGAACAATGATTATTCAGATTACAGCGGTAAGTTGCCGCTGCCTTTTCGCTTTATGAATGCGTATTAAATAAACGTATAGAGTTTTAAAATACCACCCCTTAATACTTAAATTTCAAACACAGATTATAGTGAAATAGACGTACTCACATTCCATGTTTTCTGTTTAGCTCTGTTTCTTTAAGCCATAGTTAGGGATGACTCTCTAACATTGAACGATAACATGCTTTGTTAGTATACCATTGANGGGGTGGGTAGATTAACATGTCATAAAATCGAAAAAGTTTAACAAAAATAAACCGATGTTTTTCAATAACTCTCCTATACAAATTAAT
>NW_018461237.1:0-485 GCF_002113885.1 Mizuhopecten yessoensis
CCCGGCTTTAGACTACACCTGTACATCATACTCCCCTCCGGCACCTCTATACCTCGGCTTCAGACTACATACCTGTACATCATACTCCCCTCCAGCACATCGATATCCCTGCTTTAGACTACATACCTGTACATCATACTCCCCTCACCTCTGCATCCCGGCGTTAGACTACATACCTGTACATCATACTCACCGGCTTTAGACTACATACCTGTACATCATACTCACCGGCTTTAGACTACATACCTGTACATCATACTCGCCTCCAGCACCTCTAGATCTCGGCTTTAGACTACATACAGGAACATAATACTCCCCCAGCACCTCCAGATCCCCGCTTTACACTACATACCTGTGCATCATACTTTATCCAGCACCTCTATATCCCGGCTTTAGACTACGTACCTGTGCATCATACTCCCCTCACCTCTATATCCCGACTGTAGACTACATACCTGTGCATCATACTCCCCTCACCTCTATAT
>NW_018461238.1:0-485 GCF_002113885.1 Mizuhopecten yessoensis
TTTACAATTTGAAACCATCTTCCTCCAAGGATAATTCTCATCAAGCAAAATTAATTTCCTGCAGACAATTGTCAAAATATACCCAAAAGTGTTATTTCCCTATATAAACTATAGTAAACTTTACCCCCTCTCCAAGGGAGAATGGATAGCTCGGGGGTCCTGAAATTTACAATTCAAATGAAGCCCCTGATGACCTTTCTTTCCATACAGCAAAAACCGAATGTAGTACATCTGAGTCTGGAGAAGAAGATTTTTGAAATATTGATAATTTTCCCTTTGGGGCACCGCCCTGGCCCCTGGGATTGTGATAGAAATCCCAATTTTACAATTTGGTAGCCTCATCTACCAAGGATGACTCTGACCAAGTTTGAAAAAATTCCATGCACTGGTTTTTGAGAAGAAATTGAAAACGTAAACAGTTTANCGTAAACAGTTTACACACGACGACGACGACGGACGGAAAGAGATTAGAATAGGTCACTTGA
>NW_018461239.1:0-485 GCF_002113885.1 Mizuhopecten yessoensis
ACATGCTACTAACCACATATCAACATCCTGGGCTTCATGTTTATTAAGAAGAAGTCGTTTAGAGATTTTAAACAAATTTGACCCCTGTTACCTTGAATATAAGTCAAGATTATTCACTTTAACAAGATTGGTAGCACTTTATCCTATCATGCTACTGGAAAGATATCAACATTCTAGGCCGTATGGTAATACCGAAGAAGTCATTTCAAACTTTAAACATAATTGATCTCTAAAATATGAGTGAAAGTCATTCATTTTAGCAACTCAGTAGCCCTTCATCAGAGCATGCTACTTCTGGCCAAATATCAACAACCTGGGCCTCATGGTTATTCAGAAGAAGTGGTTTAAAGGTTTCAAACATATTTGACACGTGTGACCTTAAATATAAGTCAAGGTCGTTCATTTAAACAGACTTGGTAGATCTTCTTCCTAGCATACTTCTAGTCAAATATCGACTTCCTTGGCCTCATGGTTATTCAGAAGAA
>NW_018461240.1:0-485 GCF_002113885.1 Mizuhopecten yessoensis
CCAAATCTTGTTACTCCAGGTGAAAAACTTCTCAGACGGACAGACAAAGTGCAAACCTATAATACTTCGAGAACCCTTCGAGGATTAAAAAAATAATAAAACAATGTACTTTTTTTTCAGTTCATGAACATCTACATGTTTGTCTAAATTGCCAAGCCCAATGCCCCAGGCTAGTACAAAATGTCAATGTTTACTTTGAAACATAAGTTAGGCGTGTATTTGTTTTCGAAACAACCTTCAAACTATAGTTTACTTACTACTATGTTGTGTATCTCGGCCATGCATGACCCCTTGAAAGGGCTACCATGATTGTATTCCTGGGTGGTAACAGACCTGGGAAAACTTTGGTAGTTGTCTATGGATTGCCAGTAGGCGTTTTTCATTATAGGACACTTATTTCAACCATTTCAATATTATAAGGTCACCATGCATGCTGGAGTGCAATCACAGTTAGTACGAGTGTGTTAATCTTTTCATAACCTGCA
>NW_018461241.1:0-485 GCF_002113885.1 Mizuhopecten yessoensis
GCACTCATCGTGGAGGAGGTTGTTGTTCGTTTTGGTGTACCAAACACCATACACTCGGATCAGGGACGACAATATGAAAGCAAACTGTTTCAAGAGATGTGTCTTTTGCTTGGCACCAAGAAAACGAGAACTACGCCATATCACCCGAAATCGGACGGTATGGTAGAAAGATTCAACCGGACTCTTGCAAGCATGCTTTGTGCCTATGTTGATGAGTGTCAGGATGACTGGGATGTTCACATACCTTACGTTATGATGGCGTACCGGTCAACAGAACAGGAAAGTACAGGGTTTACTCCTCCAAACATGCTTATGTTAGGGAGAGAGGTTTCTACCCCAGTTGATCTGTTCTATGTTCTCCCTAACGAGTCTAAACCAGTTTTGCAAAGTCAATGGGCTTGGGAACTTAGACAGAGGTTGGTTTCGGCTCATAGGTTAGTCAGAGAAAACTTGGAAGGGGCGATGTTGAGACAGAAACATTACCA
>NW_018461242.1:0-485 GCF_002113885.1 Mizuhopecten yessoensis
CCAGGTATCTCAGTGGTTTATAGTATAATTAGATTATGTGACCAGCTATATCAATGACCTGTAAGTAAAGTTTGTGAGTGACCACGTATCTGAATGGATTATTACGTAGTTGAAAATCGACTAAAACGTTACATGTAATCAGTGAATCAATTTTTCAGTTTCATATTTAAGAACTGATTATTTCACACGTTTCGAAAAGTGAAACATATAAAAATTAGTCAAAGTCATGGACCCAGGTCTAGTCCAATTCTTTGGTGGATTGACGAATCATATCTATATGTAGCTTATTTTTCCAGATCTCGTGAGTTACGTCCCCTTAACACCTTTCGACTCATAGGTCAGACCACGGAATTAGATTGCTATCTAAGTTCGTGCTAGAATTGACCATTTTCAGCCAGTAATTAAACTTGCTTAACTATTCTGTTGCCTAATGATTTCATCATAAAGAACAACTAAAAAGACGACTGGCAAATTGACACTCTAAA
>NW_018461243.1:0-485 GCF_002113885.1 Mizuhopecten yessoensis
TTATTAAGTATAGATGAAGTATCATTATTTAGTATTGATAACGGTGTCATTATTTAGTATTGATGACGGTATCATTGTTTAGTATTGGTGATATTATCACTGTTTAGTATAGATGACAGTATCATTATTAAGTATTGATGACAGTATCACTGTTTAGTATAGATGACAGTATCATTATTTAGTATTGATAACAGTATCATTATTTAGTATTGATAACAGTATCATTATTTAGTATTGATAACNATCATTATTTAGTATTGATAACTGTAACATTATTTAGTATTGATGACAGTGTCATTGTTTAGTATTGATGACAGTATCATTATTTAGTATTGATAACAGTATCATTATTTAGTATTGATAACGGTATCATTATTTAGTATTGGTGACAATAGCATTGTTAAGTATTGATGACAGTATCATTATTTAATATTGATAATAGTAACATTATTTAGTATTGATGACAGAATCATTGTTTAGTATTG
>NW_018461244.1:0-485 GCF_002113885.1 Mizuhopecten yessoensis
ACTGTGAGGGTGACAGGAGTCTGTAGTTAGGACAGTAACAGACATTTATAACTGTTTGGGGTGACAGTATTCTGTGGTTAGGACAGTAACAGACATGTATTACTGTTTGGGGGGACAGGAGTCTGTGGTTAGGACAGTAACAGACATTTATAACTGTTTGGGGTGACAGGAGTCTGTGGTTAGGACAGTAACAGACATTTATAACTGTTTGGGGTGACAGTATTCTGTGGCTAGGACAGTAACAGACATGTATTACTGTTTGGGGGGACAGGAGTCTGTGGTTAGGACAGTAACAGACATGAATTACTGTGAGGGTGATAGGAGTCTGTGGTTAGGACAGTAACAGACATGTATTACTGTGAGGGTGACAGGAGTCTATGGTTAGGACAGCAACAGACATGTATTACTGTAAAGGTGACAGGAATCTGTGGTTAGGACAATAAAAGACATGTATTACTGTGAGGGTGACAGGAGTCTGTGGTTAG
>NW_018461245.1:0-485 GCF_002113885.1 Mizuhopecten yessoensis
TGTCGGTGTATTCTGTTTATATAGTTCAGTGTTAAAACTGTCGGTGTATTCTGTTTATATAATTCAGTGTTGAGACTCTCGGTGTATTCTGTTTATATAGTTCATTGTTAAGACGGTCGGTGTATTCTGTTTATATAGTTCAGTGTTAAGACTGTCGGTGTATTCTGTTTATATAGTTCAGTGTTAAGACTGTCAGTGTATTCTGTTTATATAGTTCAGTGTTAAGAATGTCAGTGTATTCCGTTTATAAAGTTCAGTATTTAGACTGTCAGTGTATTCCGTTTATATAGTTCAGTGTTAAGACTGTCGGTGTATTCCGTTTATATAGTTCAGTATTAAGACTGTCAGTGTATTCTGTTTATATAGTTCTGTGTTTAGACTGTCAGTGTATCCGTTGAAATAGTTCGGTGTTAAGGCTGTCAGTGTATTCCGTTTAAAATGTTCAGTGTTAAGACTGTCAGTGTATTCTGTTTACATAGTTCAGT
>NW_018461246.1:0-485 GCF_002113885.1 Mizuhopecten yessoensis
ATAAATTCAATATAACATGAACACTCGTGCTAGATCCTCTATATAAATCATCCCGGGTAAGATGATTGATAACAAATCCTTGAGGTAAAAATCTGTATTATCCACCAAGTCTAAATACTGCTCCTATTAATTAATTAAGCTTATACTAGTATCCTTATGTACACGCAAAGTTTTGTTGCAACATATAGGTGATACATTAGCACTGAGTACGTTCTTAGCAAAGATGAGCATTAGGTATAGTTACAAATCTATGGGCCGGTTAGCTCAGTCGGTTAGAGCGTCGTGCTAATAACGCGAATGTCGTGGGTTCGACCCCCACACTGGCCAGAGCAAATTTTTTCATTGCAAATAGATTTTCACTTTCATCAAAAACAAGATCAGTATTGTAATCTTAATCAATTGTATCAGATTATTAATTATTATACATTCCCAGCATAAACAAACATCATAAAAATGAATTTTAAGATATTTTTAATGTATATTTG
>NW_018461247.1:0-485 GCF_002113885.1 Mizuhopecten yessoensis
CTGCTAGTTATTGTCAGTGATGTAACCGGACGAGAACGTCATGGTACTGATGAGTGTTGTCCTGCTAGTTATTGTCAGTGATGTAACCGGACGAGGACGTCATGGTGCTGATGAGTGAGGTCCTGCTAGTTATTGTTAGTGATGTAACCGGACGAGGACGTCATGGTGCTGATGAGTGTGGTCCTGCTAGTTATTATCAGTGATGTAACCGGGAGAGGACGTTATTGTGCTGATGAGTGAGGTCCTGCTAGTAATTGTCAGTGATGTAACCGGGGGACGACGTCATGGTGCTGATGAGTGAGGTCCTGCTAGTAATTGTCAGTGATGTAACCGGGGAAGGACGTTATGGTGCTGATGAGTGTGGTNTGGTCCTGGTAGACAGTCAGTGATGTAACCGAAGGGGGACGTTATGGTGCTGATGAGTGAGGTCATGCTAGTCAGTCAGTGCTGTGACCGGACGAGGACGTTATGGTGCTGATGAGTGT
>NW_018461248.1:0-195 GCF_002113885.1 Mizuhopecten yessoensis
CCCTTGGGTGTTGTGAGATTATCTGTGTCCCCTTGGGTGTAGTGACATCATCAATGTCCCCTTGGGTGTTGTGAGATTATCAATGTTTCCATGGGTGTAGTGAGATTAGCAATGTCCCCTTGGGTGTAGTGACATCATCAATGTCCCCTTGGGTGTAGTGAGAATATCAATGTCCCCTTGGGTTTTGTGAGATTA
>NW_018461248.1:268-485 GCF_002113885.1 Mizuhopecten yessoensis
CAATGTCCCCTTGGGTGTAGTGAGATTATCAATGTCTCCTTGGGTGAAGTGAGATTATCTATGTCCCCTTGGGTGTTGTGAGATTATCTGTGTCCCCTTGGGTGTTGTGAGATTATCAATGTCCCCTTGGGTGTAGTGACATCATCTATGTCCCCTTGGGTGTAGTGAGATAATCAATGTCTCCTTGGTTTAGTGACAGTGGACAGGTACTGTGGTA
>NW_018461249.1:0-485 GCF_002113885.1 Mizuhopecten yessoensis
AACGTCATAAACTTAACTAGTCCACAGGCCTTAAGATGTTTTAGAGCACATACATAGAACTAAGGTTCTCCTCCTCAAATCTCCATTGTTTTGTCTGTACAGCTCCCGTTGATTGGGCATCTTATTAACAATATGCGTTTTGTTTTTTGGGATACTGTAGAGTTTATTACATATAACTGACTCCCCTATGGTACTTAATATCATAGGAGAATCAGTAATATATAGAGGTCGATGCTTTCGCACCAAACTGACCCATTATCCCTGTAGAGGTACAGTAAAACTGAAAACAACATATTTATCGTACAGGTATCAAGAACCCCTTTTTAAGATAGTTCATATCAGAATTCCATATTGTAATTAAATGCAATGGTTTGTAAGTAACACTGTAGTAATTCCTGCCGATCCCGGAGAGTTAAAGACTTAGATAGTGACGAAAAACCCCAATAAAGGCGAATTGTAGCTTGACATGTCAACATCTTGTACCT
>NW_018461250.1:0-485 GCF_002113885.1 Mizuhopecten yessoensis
CTAAGCACGATATGTCATATTACGTTTCCGTTTGAAACATCAAAATAAGGGTTATACTTCATCACTTATACAGTTTATAAGTATATATATTTACTGCTTGACAGTCTTCACATGTGCTTTCTCGAATCATATGTGTATCATACGCGTAGGCCTAACACTCATCAGACCTCAATCCGAGTTGCTAAAACGCTCAAACCTAGTGCACAAATGTCACGACCACAACACTCGTAGAATGTACCGGAGATAAACATTTTGTTTTCAGCACCCCGAACGGAAGTGGGTCCGTCATTTCGTTCTCTTGACAGTATTAATAAGCCGCTCGGCTCTCGCCAAGAGCGGCTAAAAAAAAATGCACAAATTCAAAGGTAACATTTTTACATAAATTCAAAGATAATCCATTTGCTGTCCCAAAAAAAAAGAAGATTTTTTTATTTCATTTCGAGAGGATTTTACTACAGCTTTCTCAACCAATCAGAATTGTGGTT
>NW_018461251.1:0-485 GCF_002113885.1 Mizuhopecten yessoensis
TAATATAGCGGAGAGTAAAACATAAATAAAGCTTTCCTCCTTCAGCGAAACAAATAATATAGCGGAGAGTATAACATAAATAAAGCTTTCCTCCTACAGAGAAACAAATAATATAGCGGAGAGTAAAACATAAAGCTTTCCTCCTTCAGTGAAACAAATAATATAGCGGAGAGTAAAACATAATGCTTTCCTCCTTCAGAGAAAAACAAATAATATAGCGGAGAGTAAAACATAAAGCTTTCATCCTTCAGTGAAACAAATAATATAGCGGAGAGCAAAACATAATGCTTTCCTCCTTCAGAGAAAAACAAATAATATAGCGGAGAGTAAAACATGAATAAAGCTTTCCTCCTTCAGAGATACAAATAATATAGCGGAGAGTAAAACTTAAAGCTTTCCTCCTTCAGAGAAACAAATAATATAGCGAGAGTAAAACATAAATAAAGCTTTCCTCCTTCAGAGAAACAAAAAATATAGCGGAGAGT
>NW_018461252.1:0-485 GCF_002113885.1 Mizuhopecten yessoensis
CTAATAGCAGATGGTAAGCAATTCCACAACGCGGCCGAAACCCTCCCAAAACACCGTTTTCCATAGGTCAGGTTACGATATTTTGGGACACACAACAATGATTCTGACTCCGACCGCAGTGCTTGTGACAGCTAATACAGGGTAACAAGCTCCTGTAGTTATTGAGGAGCTGTTCAATCCAGTGCCCTGTACGTGTACACCGAATTTTTGTACTGCGACCTGTATTGTACAGGTAACCAGTGCAATGGATATAGCACAGATGTGATGTGCTCTCTCTTTCGAGTAAGAGTAACCAGCCGTGCTGCAGTGTTCTGAACCCTCTGCAGACGACTAGTTAGTTTGTCATATATACAAAAGAGCAGGGCGTTACCATAATCCAAACGAGAGGNACACAATCTTGCATGCACCTTCAGTTAAAGACTGCCGAATACAGCCGATGCTCCTGATCTCGTAGTAACAGGATTTGGCAATAGCGTTCACTTGTT
>NW_018461253.1:0-164 GCF_002113885.1 Mizuhopecten yessoensis
TCCGACAGTGTCAACAATGAATATTAGAAACAGATGTGACAGGGTGAACAATGAATGTCAGTAACAGAACCGAATGTGTCAACAATGAATGTTAGTAACAGATGTGACAGTGTCAACAATGAATGTTAGTAACAGATGTGACAGTGTCAACAATGAATGTTAGT
>NW_018461253.1:239-485 GCF_002113885.1 Mizuhopecten yessoensis
AACAATGAATGTTAGTAACAGATGTGACAGTGTCAACAATGATTGTTAGTAACAGATGTGACAGTGTCAACAATGAATGTTAGTAACAGACGTCACAGTGTCAACAATGAATGTTAGTAACAGATGTTACAGTTACAACAATGAATGTTATTAACAGATATGACAGTGTCAACAATGATTGTTAGGAACAGATCTGACAGTGATAACAATGAATGTTAGTAACAGATTTGACAGTGTCAACAATGA
>NW_018461254.1:0-485 GCF_002113885.1 Mizuhopecten yessoensis
GGTATATTTTGTCTTAGTGTGATGACACTGTGGTATATTTTTTTTCACTGTATGTTGACACGGTGGTATATTTATCCCTGTGTGTTGACACTGCGGTATATTTTGTCCCTGTGTGTTGACACTGTGGTATATTTTGTCTCGTTGTGATGACGATGTGGTATATTTTGTCTCGGTGTGATGACACTGTGGTGTATTTTTCTCGGTGTGATTACACTGTGGTATATTTTGTCTCGTTGTGATGACGATGTGGTATATTTTGTCTCGGTGTGATGACACTGTGGTGTATTTTTCTCGGTGTGATTACACTGTGGTATATTTTGTCTCGTTGTGATGACACTTTGGTATTGTTTTTTCTCGGTATGATGATACTGTGGTACTTTTTTGTCTCGGTGGGATAACACTGTGGTAATGTTCGTCTCGATATGATGACACTGTGGTAAATTTTGTCCCTGTGTGTTGACACTGTGGTATATTTTGTCCCTGTG
>NW_018461255.1:0-485 GCF_002113885.1 Mizuhopecten yessoensis
ATAAGGGAAATGGATCATCTAATGATGTTTTAAACTACAGACCTACTTCAGTAACTTAATGCTTTATTAGAATAACGGAAAAAAATGTGTTTAAATATCTTTATAACTACCTGTTGGAGAATTCTATAATCACTAAGCACCAATCTGGATTTACACCTGGTGAATCAACAGTTAATCAACTCCTGTTTATATATAATGAAATTGTTAGTAATATGGACCAGGGTAAGGAACTTAGATTTATTTTCTTTGATATTAGCAAAGCATTTTATAGGGTTTGGCATAAAGGTATAATTCAAAAACTTAGGTCATATGGTATTGATGGCAATTTGCTTCTCTGGTTTGAAAATTATCTAACAGACAGAATGCAAAGAATTAGCACTGAAGGATTTCACTCACAGTTTAGGACTATAAATGCAGGGGTAACTCAAGGATCTACTCTAGGACCACTCCTGTTTCTTCTTTATATTAATGATATTACTGACAAT
>NW_018461256.1:0-485 GCF_002113885.1 Mizuhopecten yessoensis
TTGGGTAACAGTCTGTTGGTATAGCAACAATGCCTATAAGCCTTGAGTAACAGTCTGTTGGTATAGCAACAATGTCAATAAGCCTTGGGTAACAGTCTGTTGGTATAGCAACAATGCCTATAACCCTTGGGTAACAGTCTGTTGGTATAGCAACAATGCCTATGAGCCTTGGGGAACAGTCTGTTGGTATAGCAACAATGCCTATGAGCCTTGGGTAACAGTCTGTTGGTATAGCAACAATGCCTATAACCCTTGGGTAACAGTCTGTTGGTATAGCAACAATGCCTATAAGCCTTGGGTAACAGTCTGTTGGTATAGCAACAATGCCCTATAACCCTTGGGTAGTTATAGGCTGTTGGTATAACAACAAGGTATATTACCTTGGGTAACAATAGTCCATAACTTAAACAACAATGTCTACAACCCTTGGGTTACCATAGTCCATCACAATAACAACAATGTCTATAACCCTTGGGTTACAATAG
>NW_018461257.1:0-485 GCF_002113885.1 Mizuhopecten yessoensis
GTATTGAGATAGGGATCGAACAGCTAAACACAAGCTAGGGATATTTGATTGTACGGAGAAATGAAACAAACAGTACAGCTTAACACAAGCTAGGGGTATTGGTTTGTATTGAGATAGGGATTAGAACAGCTAAACACAAGCTAGGGATATTGGATTGTACGGGGATAGTAAACAAACTGTAAAGCTAAACACAGCCTAGGGACATTGGATTGTACGGAGAAATGAAACAAACAGATATCCCTAGCTTGTGTTTAGCTGTTCGATCCCTATCTCAATGAGGTAGGGATCAGAACAGCTAAACAGAACCTAGGGATATTGGATTGTACGGAGATAGGGATCAGAACAGCTAAACACAAGCTAGGGATATTGGATTGTACGGAGATAGTAAACAAACTGTAAAGCTAAACACAGCCTAGGGATATTGGATTGTACGGAGAAATGAAACAAACAGTAAAGCTAAACACAAGCTAGGGATATTGGTTTGT
>NW_018461258.1:0-485 GCF_002113885.1 Mizuhopecten yessoensis
TTACACCTTTACATAGTCCACCTTTACATATTACACCTTTACATATTACATGTACACCTGTAGATACCACACCTTTACATATTACACCTTTACATATTACACCTTAACATATTACACATTTACATATTGCACCTTTACATAGTCCACCTTTACATAGTCCACCTTTACATAGTCCACCTTTACATATTACACCTTTACATAGTCCACCTTTACATATTACACCTTTACATACCACACCTTTACATATTACACCTTTACATATTGCACCTTTACATAGTCCACCTTTACATATTACACCTTAACATATTACACATTTACATATTGCACCTTTACATAGTCCACCTTTACATATTACACATTTACATATTGCACCTTTACATATTACACCGTTACATATTACACATTTACATAGTCCACCTTTACATAGTCCACTTTTACACATTACACATTTACATATTGCACCTTTACATAGTCCACCTTTACAT
>NW_018461259.1:0-485 GCF_002113885.1 Mizuhopecten yessoensis
AGAGAAAGATGATTGGACGGTGAGTACAGTAATCTTGGTTACTACTAGCTGTGGGAACTGCAGCGTGACAATTGTGCTGACAATTCACTTTTAGAGGAAGATGATTGGACAGTGAGTACAGTAATCTAGGTTACTACCAGCTGTGGGAACTGCAGTGTGACAATTGTACTGACAATTCACTTATAGAGGAAGATGATTGGACAGTGAGTACAGTAATCTAGGTTACTACCAGCTGTGGGAACTGCAGCGTGACAATTGTACTGACAATTCACGTAAAGAGAAAGATGATTGGACGGTGAGTACAGTAATCTNACTACCAGCTGTGGGACTGCAGCGTGACAATTGTACTGAAAATTCACTTAAAGAGGAAGAAGATAAGATGATTGAATTGCAAGTAAATTTAAGGATGGAATGTTTCTCCTGAAGTGGAATATGGGGAATTTTCTTTAGAAGTGGAGTAAATGACTTGAGGATGGGGAGTTTTC
>NW_018461260.1:0-485 GCF_002113885.1 Mizuhopecten yessoensis
AAAATAATCTCAATTGAAAGCTTTTTAACTTGCACTGTCAGCTTTCAAGTAATTTGCTAAACATATTTACTATATATTAAGTTTTTTTTTCTTTTCAACAGGCCCATATACCTATTCTGTAGGCAACGTAAATTATGCGTAGATATCAGTAGACCCATAGAGCGATAGGGTAGGCATTTTTAATATTAAACACTATTTAATTATCTCGTATTTGTCATAGTTCATGTGCAGAATTGGTCAATTCTATAATTTATCATGTATAAGTATTTCAAATGTATTAAATTCGTAATGTTAATTGCAACCGATACGGGTATCGTGTACCATTGTATAATGTAGATATTTTATTATGGTCTGTACGTGTGAATATATGTTTAATTTCTGCAATTGCAGGGTCTTTCGGCTCCAATAAATGATAGTGTGTGAATGAATTTGCTTCGTGCTGTGTTAACGAATCTGTGTAGCACCTGGCCCGGCTACATTTTGGC
>NW_018461261.1:0-485 GCF_002113885.1 Mizuhopecten yessoensis
AATAATCCCCACGAAGTTGTTACCACAGGGAGAGGTACGTGTGTACTTATCCCCTAGAACTTGTTACAACAGGGAGAGGAACTTGTTTAATAATCCCCACGAAATTGTAACAACAGGAAGGGGTACGTGTATAATAATCCCCACGAAGTTGTAACCACAAGAAAAGGTACGTGTGCAATAGTTCCCACGAAGTTGTTACCACAGGGAGGGGTACGTGTGTATTAATCCCCACGAAGTTGTTACAACAGGGAGGGGAACATGTGTAATAACCATAGGAAGTTGTTACCACAGAGAGGGGTACGTGTATAATAATCCGCACGAAGTTGTTTCCACTGGGAGAGGTAGGTGTGTAATAATCCTAACGAAGTTGCAATCACACGGAGGGGTACGTGTGTAATAATCCCAACGAAGTTGTTACCACATGGAGAGGTACGTGTGTGATAATCCCCACGAACTTGTTACCACAGGGAGAGGTACGTGTGTAA
>NW_018461262.1:0-485 GCF_002113885.1 Mizuhopecten yessoensis
GTTCTGTATGTCAGCATTTAGACATTGCCGTTGTTTTCGTTCTGTGTGTCAGCATTTAGACATTGCCGTTGTTTTGGTTCTGTATGTCTGAATTTAGACAATAACAATGTTTTCGTTCTGTATGTCTGCATTAATGTATGTCTGCATTAAGATATTGAAGTTAATTTCGTTCTGTATGTCTGAGTTAACATCTTGTCCTTGTGTTTCATTCTGTATGTCTGAGTTAACATCTTGTCCTTGTGTTTCGTTCTGTATGTCTGAGGTTACACCTAGTCTTTGTGTTTCGTTCTGTAGGTATGAGTTTACAACTTGTCTTTGTGTTAAGACGTTGTTGTAGGTCTGCATGTCTGAGTTTACACCTAGTCGTTGTGTTTCGTTCTGTAAGTCTGAGTTTACACCTTTTGTCTTTGTGTTTCGTTCTGTATGTATGAGATTACACATTGTCTCTGTGTTAAGACGTTGTTGTAGTTCTGTATGTATGAGAT
>NW_018461263.1:0-485 GCF_002113885.1 Mizuhopecten yessoensis
TGTGCACCGACCACATTTATTATTGGTGATTGAAATCCAATACATGCTTGGTAAAGATTAAAGACAGTAAAACGTAACGAGGTGATGTAAGTACACATTCTATGTCAACCCTTATTGTAAGTGTGTAAAGCTATCATTTATGAACTGATCTCCTCAATCCAATAGTCAATTTTTCTGTGTGACCTTCAAGTGAGGCACTAGCATCCAATTTGGTCGAATTAGGTTAAAAACAAGTATTTAAATATTCGACCAGATTCCTTCATAACATGTACGGAGTACTTATGTCAGACACTTGTAAATAAAGCTTATATGAGTAACTGCTAATTTGCTAGGAACAATGCATGCCATAAAGATCTACTGCCACTCAATCAGTTTTATTTTTTGCACCGAATTAAATGAGTTGAGAATCTGCTATAGGGATTAATTCACCCATCAAATTTAAACAAGTGATATGATCAAAAGGAAATCATTCTGGTTACGGGTTT
>NW_018461264.1:0-485 GCF_002113885.1 Mizuhopecten yessoensis
ATGTGTCATCGTTTAATAACTAAGAAAGTGAAATGGTTCATTATTCGTAGATACTTAACGTGAACTGTTACCAAACACTGACGACATACAGTTGATCCCTTTCCACTTTTTCCGTATAAGGCTTCCTTCTCAAATAGCTATATTCCCGGATAATCGAAAACCGTCGGCACATTCCGTAAACGAGAAAAGATGCGTTTACGGAAAGTGCCGACTGTTCCCGATTGCTTTCGCTCGTGTTAGCTAAAGTGTTGACTATTCGAGAGAAAAAAAATATGCATTCCGCTTGCTCTGTATATTATATGAGTCAAGTAGCGGTTGGAGAATCAAAAACACAGTAGGAAACCTATAATGCTTTATCAGTTCTACCGAAAGAAGGATGGGCGAACGAGTGAACAGAAAGGGCGCCATATCAGAATGTGTGTTATTTTTCTTTTAATACGTGCTAAGCACAATGAAATGAACTTCCAACCGTTCAAATCTAAATG
>NW_018461265.1:0-485 GCF_002113885.1 Mizuhopecten yessoensis
TTTTCAATTGTTAACATTTCTGATACAAGAAGATGTTTTATAACATGACGAACAAGCTTTGATGTCATATTGAATGTATGTTTTTCATTGCATATAATAATCGTAACAGACATGTGAAATTCTCAATTTCTAATCACATGAAGATGTTGGTAATTGTTTTGCCTCTGGCACCATCGATGAGTCAACTGTATTTTCTGTCATTCCTTTTTGGCTCTCTCTGTCTTTTACCAATGTTTAAAGGTACAGTCACCTGTGTGTGTGTCATTCATCTCCTGTTATAACAGATATGTTATTGCCATAACTCACAATATACCTATTTTATTGATGTGCCACTCGTTTACAATTTAGAAACATTCTGATGAAATATTAATTTTACATAATACTTATACATTACACTACATAAATACTAGGGCAAATTTAAGGAACTAAGAAGGTTTCTTCTTCTTCATCGATAGTATCCGCCAACCAAAAGCTAGGTCTTATTC
>NW_018461266.1:0-485 GCF_002113885.1 Mizuhopecten yessoensis
GATAATAGGTCTATAGGATTTACACGCCATAGATAATAGGTCTATGAGATACCGACTTCTTGTACACCTACTTAAATTTTGATAGCTGACAACTTAGCCTATCAAGTAATTAGACCTACAATGCTTTCTATAGTGACTGTCTATGGGTCTCCTGGTAAGTTGGAACACTGATGACTTATTTGCAGGAGAAGAAGAACACAGTATTTAGAGGGTACAGGCAACAGTATCTGCAGTAACTATTGGAAGTACATGCAAAGAATTTAGGAAAGCAGGAAATAACAATTTGGCTGTGATGTCAGTTATGTACTGTACTGAATTATAGGCTTCATCAACTGATGAGCTATTTGTATGTTATGCTAAATTAATGTTGGAGACAAAGAACAAATGTTCTTCAAGAGCTCACTGTTGGCGACAAGTAACCATGGTTGACACCTATACATTGCCTTAGCCTCTCTAAGAGCTCACTGTTGGCGACAAGTAACCAA
>NW_018461267.1:0-485 GCF_002113885.1 Mizuhopecten yessoensis
TGACAATGTCATCTCCTATCAAATAAAAAATATATAAATACCTTCCAAAGCAATATTGTCCAGTGATTTTCCTGCATATTTGTGAGCATGTCCTGCATCAGAAGCAATTAACAGTTTGCTAACTTTCGCAAGTTCAAGAGTTTGTTCTTGCAACCGGTAGTATTGACGATGTACTGAGAGTGTATGCCCCATGTGATTGGCCAGCCATTCAAGTTCTGTATTCGAGTTCAGGTCTACAATCTGAAAGGAGAATTCCAAAAATTTATGTTTAATCCAATACCAAAGTTGACGATAAACGCAATTGACACAGGGGCCATGATAGCTCAGTCAGCAGGGCATTTGCCAGTCTGTAACCATGGCAGGTTGTGTTTCTCAGGAAGCTGAGAAATAAGACAGGTCTGTACTATATCATGACTGTGTTTTCTAGAAAAATGATCAATAGTGTTTATCTGCATTATAACCACCTGATCATGAGTTATTCCATA
>NW_018461268.1:0-485 GCF_002113885.1 Mizuhopecten yessoensis
ACACCTGACTAAGGACGGGCCATATGATTGGTCAGGACGGATGCCTCAGCTTACCTGTGTAAAGGCTTTGGCCAACTTTGACACTCTGCTCCTGACCAGCTGAGGTGAACCATACATTTTGTATGTTGAATTTGGGGAGAACTTGTCAAAAAGTCTTTAGCTGGTAAGTTTTTACTTTATTTAATACTCTAATAGCTTTTTGTTCATCTAGTATAATAGAAAATGTAGGGAATATACCATTTTTTTGTAATTCAATTGTGGTTATTTTTTTATTTTTTTTTATCTTTTTCTATCTAAAAGTAATTGATATTTTGTCATTGAACAATTTCAAGGTCAAAGCGAAATTCAGTATTAAAGATAAGTCTTTGTTAATTTAACTTTCTATGAATTTGATACCAATTTGGCGCCTGTCACATCTACTGGTGGATCAACTACACAGCACACATCCTCATCCGTATCATCCTCAGTTTCCAGTCCACTCCTGT
>NW_018461269.1:0-485 GCF_002113885.1 Mizuhopecten yessoensis
AAAAGAATGTAAGTAAAGAAGCTGGATAACATATTTGTCATCAATCTTTTAGTATATAAATAATATACATGCCATAACTTTCTGGTGCAAACTAGAGAGATCAGTGATTTTTTTAGTGAGATAAAGTCAAGACTACTGTTTAACATGAAATGTGCATTCATGGTTTTCATAGTTGCTATTGAACCATGAAAATTAATACAACAAATATGAATGATATACGTGTCTACTGTTTGTTAATATAGGATATCCATGGAAATTTGTACCACGAAACGATCTAAATGGCTTCAAACCATGAAGAAAAGTACCCATGAACATTTTGTGTTATACAGTAGTGAGTTTTTTTTCTCTGTTTCTCTGGATAAATGAGAAATTTATGTCATTGTTTAGCCTCTTCTGACTTTGTCAGGACCAATATCGGAGATTAATCATTTATGGTTAGTTTTAAGAACTTAAGGGAGGTTTACACAGGATATACAATCTATATA
>NW_018461270.1:0-485 GCF_002113885.1 Mizuhopecten yessoensis
TTATCCGTATTATAGAATTATCACTCTCAAACCGACCCGGATTATTTTAACGACAGATTATATGAAAACATACCAAGGTATTTGTCGATATTTCAATGTTACATTTTTCTGTTTGGTGATTTCAAGAATGCATAAACATACGATTATTCATACGTATTAAAATTAAATATAACTAAGATTAAATTCCTGAATATGAATAAGGATTGTGAAAAAAACACTTTATGCCAAATTCTTCTACTGTGTTATGCAGTAGGTTTTTAAAAGAAAATAAATATGATAGTGATTTGCTCTGATAAAAATTAATACGGCGAGATATAAACTTAATCCTTTGTCCAATTTCATATCGTATATAAAAACTTCTTTACAACAATTATGAAACAACTTTTTACAACTTATACTAATCACTCTTGTTTGGCATACGGGGGGTCTAAATGTGGGAAGAAACCAGAGTACCCGGAGAAAACCCACTTGATCGGGCAGGTGAC
>NW_018461271.1:0-485 GCF_002113885.1 Mizuhopecten yessoensis
CAAAACATACCACAGTCACAATACACAGCAACAAAACATACCACATTCACAATACACAGCAATAAAACATACCACAGTCACAATACACGGCAACAAAACATACAACAGCCGCAACACACAGCAACAGAACATACCACAGCATCAACACACAGCAACAGAACATACCACAGCCTTAACACACATCAACATACCATGACATAGCCTCAACACACAGCAACAAAACATATCACAGCGCCCGCACACAGCAACAAAATACACCACAGCCTTAACACACAGCAACAACACATACCACAGCCTCAACACACAGCAACAGAACATACCATAGCATCAACACACAGCAACAGAACATAGCACAGCCTCAACACACAGCCACAACATATACCATAGCCTCAACGCACAACAACATAACATACAACAACCTTGACACACACAAACCAAAACATACCACAGCCTCAACACACATCAACAAGACATACCACAGCCTA
>NW_018461272.1:0-485 GCF_002113885.1 Mizuhopecten yessoensis
CCTAGTCGTCTCTCAGGTACACACCCTTGTTGTATGTACAGACTCGAGTGACTTATCATGTACAGACTCGAATGACTTATGTAGAGACTCAAGTGACTTATGTACAGACGTGAGTGACTTATGTAGAGACTCAAGGGACTTATGTACAGCCTCGAGTGACTTATCATGTACATACTCGAGTGACTTGTCATGTACAGACTCCAGCCTAGTCACTCTGAGAAATTATCATATACATATAGCTCCTTGACACTGTCTTATAAAGATTTGGAAAGTATGGAAAAGCTGTAGATAATGATCAAATAATGACTAGAGTGGAAAAAGCTGTCACCTTGTAAAAAGTCAAAGTATGGAAAATCTGATTATAAATTAAAATGAATGTGTTTTCAGTTAATATAGTTGTGAATAGAAAACAATTTATAAATTTAATCAACCAACACTCCAGATTGAAAAGCGCAAGGGGAGATAACGTTGTAGGTGTTAGTCCC
>NW_018461273.1:0-485 GCF_002113885.1 Mizuhopecten yessoensis
TTCATGTTGTTGATTGGAGCCAGTCTGATCATGATGGTTATTAATGTCATGGAGCGTTCCAATACTTGCAAGAGATGTGGGCACTGAAGAAGAGTCCGATGTGTTCAGTTGGTTTTTCCTGGTGAAAGCAAAAACAATTTATTAATATATGTATTGTTGAAACAAAAAAAGAATCAAAAACAGTATTACCTAATCAAGGAAACGGTTATAGCTACCAAGTTTCATCAAAAGTTAATTACAAAAGTTACAGTAACTAACTACAGTGCATTGGACAAACTCATGTCCATACAGACAAAGGGACCGACTAACTGAAAATTTAATGATCAGCTGTTTGAAATATATATCTCAATGGGCAGTTACAGCATGATTTAAAAAAAAATGAAATCTGTTATGATGAAATTTGATCAACGGTTGCTCTTTGAGGCTCAATAAAAACAAACAAACTGTTTCTTTTTACACCTTATAATAAAAAAGACCTACCATCT
>NW_018461274.1:0-485 GCF_002113885.1 Mizuhopecten yessoensis
TACGCTTAAAACTGTTTAAAGATAACCTGGTAGAGCCACAATAAAGGTTAAAACTGTCATTAGGGATCGTTTTGCGAAGTAAAACTAGGAACAACAGATACCCTACTAAAAAGAAGTATACACAGAACCCCAAACAGAAGAGCGGAAAACTTTCTAGTAATGAGCAACACGTACAATTATAGATGTTTGCAATATAAACTATACACACATGCTACTTAATTGTAGGAGACTACAATTTATCAGGTATGGACTGGGAAAGCAACACCACGAAAGAGGGGATAGACAGTTTTGAGTTAAAGTTCGTTAAATACAATTGTATAAGTACATCAGAAGCTCGATAAGAGAACGTGATCAGGTGACCAAATGTACGGGGTATTTTCTTCTCCAACGAGGAAGAGATGGTCAGCGAAAAATCTGGTGGGCAGAGTGTTAGAGAAGATTCTCCTGCACCCTTGTACTGTATTGCTAGATGCACTGCTTTGGCC
>NW_018461275.1:0-485 GCF_002113885.1 Mizuhopecten yessoensis
AATTATGTTCTTGATGTCCTTTATCTGTTTACGATGACAAAGATGCATGTTTAAGAGAAGAACCATCTTCCTCGTGTCGCCACGTCTCCATCACTGTAGTCAAACTCCGTATATCAAAACCCTTTATAACCAGCACTTCTCTTTTTACCAAGTTTATGTGATATTCAGACATCTCGCTTCGTTTTATGTTATCTAATTTTCCTAAACAGCAATTAAAACTGTGCATTGAAATTATAATAACAAAAACTAATTTGTGTGTAATATAATTACAAATCGTCTGACGATCCGTGCTTGATTTTGTCAATAACAGAGAGCTCCTTTAATTGGGTTAGGTCTGGCGCATCGTGTTGGATGATGAAACCACACTGAGGATTCATTATTATCACGTTATCAATTCAGCGAGCTTATTACATCTGCCATCATAGACAGTCTTCTGGGATTAAGTAGACGTAGTCAATATATATCTTTGTAATATCAAATGTGAA
>NW_018461276.1:0-485 GCF_002113885.1 Mizuhopecten yessoensis
ACCTTTCTGCTGAGCCATTTCCTTGTGGGTGATATGGAGTGGTTCGAGTCTTCTGAACTCCTGCGATCTTACAGAGTTCTTTTATGCCTATGCTTTCAAAGTTACGACCTTGATCACTTTGAAGCTGATCAGGAAAGCTGTAATAGGCTATGAACTTTTCGTACAATGCCTTAGCTGTTGTGTGTGCTGTCTGATTGCAACAAGGCACTGTCTGAGCATATCTGGTGAAGTGATCAGTTATGACCAGAATATGCTCATACCCACTCGAGGATATCTCAGGGCTTAGAAAATCAATACAAAGTATCTGAAGTGGCCTTGAGAATTATATTGGAACTAGCTCAGCGACTGTTTGCACTGGTGTCTTACGTATGATACAGCGACCACAAGTCTCAACT
This sequence comes from Mizuhopecten yessoensis, assembly GCF_002113885.1. Classification (NCBI taxonomy): domain Eukaryota; kingdom Metazoa; phylum Mollusca; class Bivalvia; order Pectinida; family Pectinidae; genus Mizuhopecten; species Mizuhopecten yessoensis. Next base: position 396 of record NW_018461276.1, read on the forward strand.
TTCATGTTTACGTCTTTCCCAAGACCAGGCCAGTAAAAGCGTTGCAATGCCAGCCAAATAGTTTTCTCCCTTCCCTGATGTCCAACATCA
>NW_018461277.1:0-485 GCF_002113885.1 Mizuhopecten yessoensis
GATCGGGGTATTCTGCGACAAATTGGAGCATGAGTCTAGAGATGATGGGTATGTTAAAAGTGATTAAATGTGTTTCCAATTATCTGATCCAAAGTTGTATGATTATCTCTTCAATAATGGAAAATATGATAATAAACATATAAGAAGTGTATAATGTGATTCAGTGGTGAAAAGGTTGCAAAATTTTGGTTTATTGATGTGCCATAGGAATTGATTTATTAACCTGTTGTTACTTTTAAAAAGTTTTAATTGCAAGGTGCAATATTTTGTGTATAACAAAGCTTAGTTTTTAAGATGACACCAAAAAAATATAATATAACTCAGTCATACATTCCACCAATATTAAATCAACCAAAATCTACCAGTCACAGAACTGTTTTAACTAGGGCCCCGCATCAGAGATGGGTGCCATGAACTATTTACAGTGTCTGTCAGTCCTTCCACATTTTCATTTCTGAAGATTATCTCGGAATCAGAAGGACCTG
>NW_018461278.1:0-485 GCF_002113885.1 Mizuhopecten yessoensis
GTTAGCGTACTCAATAAACTCGTCAAGGGAGTCCCGACCCGATGTATATGTACTATATATATATATATATATATATTCTTTTTCTTTAGTATTTTCACTAATTATTATGTATAATGACTACCATTGTACCAAAATTAATTCCTTGCATTCGTAGTCAATTTTGTATAACACAAAGTGAGTTCAAGAGTGTGCCCCATATGGTTGCTATAATTTGGTTTGGTTGAATTTTGTTTAACGTCATGTATGGGTGCTTGCGTGTGTGTATGCAGGAGACATGGAATGTTGGCTGATATAAGAATTTATTACAATGGGTAACCATCGAAAACCACGGTTTAAAAGCAAATAAATATTTTCATAACACATGGGAAAGAGCTATGGCGGAAAACTGCCCATGTTTCCCTAAGTCGTAGGCATTTATGAAAACGGAAAAAAATATTAATAAGTAAATAATTTCTAGCAGCGAAAATGCATAGAATAGATATAAA
>NW_018461279.1:0-485 GCF_002113885.1 Mizuhopecten yessoensis
AAGTGGTTGTAACTTTTTATAGAACACTGAAACTAATTTCACATACAGCGGGGGCATTCATGTCTTACAGACATTTTCTAGTTGAAAAACATGATCCTTAATATATGTACAGATTGTAGCTTTTCAACAGTGTACAAATTATACTTTCATTATTCGGGGACTTTTAATAATGGATACCGTTAGTGGTATATCAGCGGGAGCTGTTTTTTAAAGTGATACTGATATAGCGGGGTTATTTCCCCTGTCATATGATTATATTAAAGTTGTAATAATACCTGATCATTCAATTAGCTCAGTCGTTTTTGTCCCAAATGACCGACATTCTGAAAAAAACCTTTTAATTCTGCATAAAATTAAAGTTCATTCGCGTTTACCTGCGTAAGGTTTTTATTCAAGAATGTCTGTGACGTGCGATCCCTCTGACGGCTAACCCAATCTCTTTTCGAAGTCAAGAGCTGCGTTACAAATAAAAAGATATACGGATT
>NW_018461280.1:0-485 GCF_002113885.1 Mizuhopecten yessoensis
CACATATATTTTTATTTGGCCTTAATGTCTAACATGTGTTGTCTGCCGGTCACAGGGTACTTAACAGCTCATGATCACTGGGTGTTCAGGTTGAGTAGATCTTTTACATGGAGTAGAAACCTAACCCTAAACAGAGTTTTTGAATATTGTAATTTATTGTTTTCCCTTTGGGAGAACGTATATTGCTATTAATTGTGGTCTGAGGCCTGCAGTTATGCCCCCTTATATATGTAATCACTTCCGCTGTGGAAGACGCCATTAGCCAGCATGTTGGAAGTACCGAAAGACACTATAGACCGGTTGAAATATTGAAATTAAAGGTTTGTACTAGCTGTCAGTGTATATATGGAATGGATTTGGATGTAATTAAACTTATAACATAATTATTGATAGAGATTTAGGTGATTTTCGGAGACAAAATAGATAAAATGTGATGTATCATGTCGGAACTACAGCGTATTCGGACGTTTCTGTTAACCGGTATA
>NW_018461281.1:0-485 GCF_002113885.1 Mizuhopecten yessoensis
GGGAATTTCCCCTTAGCTCAGTGGTAGAGTGTCCGACTAGGAACCAGCTGGAGATCGAGGGTTCGACTCCCGGTGGAAGCTCACTATTCTCTTTCCCGATTCAAATGTATAACGGATATTAAATGGTTTCACGGGTTTAAAAATATACTTATGTTTGCTAGTAGGTGAGGCTATTGTATATTTCCCAAGCTTCTACTATCTATCTATATGTTAAAGTCCACTGTGACAAAAATGGCTTTAATGCGGAAATGGATTATTTTGTTTATCAGATCGAGTTACTTCAATCAAAACAATTACCATGCATTATTATAAATATACTTTGATAAATATGGTGGTGAGTATTTCGGTGGTTCTCCTATCTTGGCCCGTAGGATATAGAAACCGTAAGAGAGAAGGACAGAAAACGTGTATCAACATAAACTTGGGATGGTTGTGATGTCATGCTCGGAACAGAAAAAAATGTGAAATATGTTCATTTTTTTTTT
>NW_018461282.1:0-485 GCF_002113885.1 Mizuhopecten yessoensis
TTTTAAAATTGTGATAGCTAGTATTTAATTAGGTTTGGGACTAATTGTAAAAACATTTTTGGAATGATGTTTTTAAGGCATGGTATAGACTAAGTACTAAAGTAGAAATATATAGAAAGGGAAACATTCTTTATTTAAGACACCCATATGATATAACAAAAACACAACTATTGGTAATAATGACGTTTTCTATAGAAATTGGTATAGTAAGGGAATTACGATAATCAATGATTTAGCTAAAAAAAAAATCGAAGTTGTGCCTTTTTCTCTTTAATAAATTGTGTGCTATGCATTGTTAAATAACAAATTATCTTCAGTACCAAGGAATGATAACGAACATAAATAAAAACCTGTATAATCACAATGTACCCAACAAGATGTTGATTTACTAAATCATGCAATTAAAATATTGAGGTTTTATTTAGAGGGATATTGGCGCCCAACATTGTCACATCTTCATAAGTCCCATGTCAGTTCAATTTTTT
>NW_018461283.1:0-485 GCF_002113885.1 Mizuhopecten yessoensis
TTGCAAGTCCGCCAGGATTTATACCCGAAATTGTTACATTTATAATAACGATCAGGTCCTAGTACTTATTATACGGGAGACTTAAACCGGCGGTAAGTTCGAATATACTTGACAGTTTTATCTTGCACATTAAAATTTGCACAACAGAATTTCATAACAGCACATTAAGACTTATATAACAGATGCTTCGCACTATTGCCAAACAACCTATATAATGTCCTGGTGTATTAAAAGTTCTACATGTATATAACTGTCAGGGTGTTTTTAGAGTTATATACAATAAACACAAGACATACAATATGTAAGACATAAAATACAAAAAGAAGTTTTCCTCATGTTTCAGATTTATATCTCCATCTAAACATCCGCCCTACCCACCTTATATTATAGGGGGATCGTCCTTTTGCATTAAGAAATATTTATTAGAAGTTGCGGTATTACGCATCTAAACTTTCTCCTCATTGCACTGATACTTACATAACAAG
>NW_018461284.1:0-485 GCF_002113885.1 Mizuhopecten yessoensis
TATTTATTTGGAGGCAACAAAATACAATTGTACATTTAAATATGTCCTTTACACTTAAAACCCCCCACTAAAACTAAGTGAATAATAATGATTAACATTATAACACCTGTTGAACATGTACCTTTTTTGTTTTCACTTGTCTATATTTTATTACTTTAATATACATATATCCAGAACTTTAAACATATATTGGGTGTAACTCAATTCCGTATTTGCGTATTGCAGAGTTATCTGCTCTTGTGAGCAGATATTGATTATTACGTGATCTGTTTGTGAGAGAAACGTCATCAATTTTTTCAGAAAACAACGTAATTTTCTCACACAAACGAATTATGTAACAATCAATGCCTGCTCCCAAGAAAAGATAACTCTGTAATACGCAAAGACGGAATACCTTAAATGAGTTGCTATATCATAATGATGATTGCAGTTAAAGTCAAGGTCCATTTCAATTTTTTTTTATATACCTATCAAAATGTATGTCA
>NW_018461285.1:0-485 GCF_002113885.1 Mizuhopecten yessoensis
AATCTCACGGACATACTGTATATGACGAAAACATACCAAGCTAGTTGTTTGGATTTGTAAAATTCCGTTTTCCATGTTATTTACGCGCTAGAGTGACCTAGCCCCAGTCAAAACACATAGGTGATGCGGACAATCTCCAGGTGTTTGACACGAAGGGCGGGGCCTATGGGTATATAGGCCGGCCAAAACGCGCGTGCATTGCCTTTCAGGCCACGGCCTCTCATCCAGCCTGCATGACAACGGTCATTCACCATTCTGTGTCGGAAGGTACACGAGAGCAGACCATTACCTGTAAGTTGTAAGTATAATAGAGAGTGAGCTTTCAATGATGGGGTATGTCTGAATAAGTTTGTTACCCATTACGAATGCTCAATCGAAAGTATCTCACCTTACAAAATGTATAGAGAAACACGCACCTCTGCAAACTAAGGTGATAACTCTGAGACCAAATGCCCCGTGGTATAATGAAAATCTACGCGTAGAAA
>NW_018461286.1:0-485 GCF_002113885.1 Mizuhopecten yessoensis
CTGTAATTAAGGTGGTGTCCATGTCTTTATCTAGGGTCTGCGGGTGTGTTGAAGATAAATGATTATAAATGTCGTTCTGACTTGATAGTTGAAGTATTCTGTCCATTCTCCACCGCATTATTGCAGTGTCTGCGACTGTATTTATGTATCATTATATGCTTACTGAAGAACTGAAAAGTTCAAAGACAATAAAGAAAAATTGAATTTGAAGTGTGGTTTGGTACATTCTGCTACGCGGCTAATTATATCATTAGCCGACTTTGGTAGATATTATTGACACCACAGGTGACGTCATAATAAATTCCATCACGGTTTAACGACAATTCCAGCCTGTAGGTTAGATGTTCTTACCTGCTTAATGTTTAGTAAAATGAAGGGTAATCACAACAACCGGGTAACCCCTTTATAATATGTGACCGAGTAAAATATTGTGCTGTGTGTTTTTTCTTTACAGTACTACCTCCCTGAAATACCATGCCACATGG
>NW_018461287.1:0-485 GCF_002113885.1 Mizuhopecten yessoensis
ACCAATTTATCATATGGGTCCTAAAACTGAAATGGCCTTTATGATAAATGATTTCACATCAGAAGCCCCCCCCCCCCCTAATTTATTTAGGCAAAACCATTAAACTTTCTATTACTTTAACATCCACGCTACAAAAACCACAAAAAGTTGTATGAAATTAGAATGGAATTTGAAGTTTCATCTTTTATATACTTTAGTGTGTGTAGTAAATATTTACTATGTACTAAAACTACTAAAAATAATACTGTCACCTGTATGTATCTGGACAAAATCTGCCACTTTGCATGAAGTGAATAGAAATTTCCATTCCGATAGTTCAATACCAAAAAATAAAACTGTGGATATCTGTCACAGTGTGAAAGAGTTTTGTGCAATCTTTTTATAGTCCTATTGTAGATCCTGCAATGACCAGTGGAGCCAATTTAATACAAAAAGTCACCGCTGCTCAGTACCTCTGCCAATCGATGTAATACATTTTTTGTGTA
>NW_018461288.1:0-485 GCF_002113885.1 Mizuhopecten yessoensis
GTCAAATTGAATATTGAAAGTGGCTATGGTGACTCAAATTTCATTTAAAAGACCAATAGCTTTAAGATAGCCTAAAATTTAAGATACAATCAATCGCAAATAGTCAATTACATTATCGCAAAGAGCTTAATATTACATGTTCAGCATGTATATATGTTTCCACGCTGGAGCTTAACACTCGAACCAGTCCCATCTATTAGACGATGCTCTTGTTACTAAATATAGATATTAAAACTTGCATTTTAGTCAATAATAGAGTACCCATTAACACAAAGTAACTTTAAAGAAAATTGAACAACTACCTGTATTATATCATTCCTTCAATCAGTAATCACAATATATCTATACTGCCTCTATTACACAGTTGGACAATAAATGTGATTACAAGCTAAACTTCCACAAAATTTAAGATTCTTGGCTTTAGTCTCAGGGCAAATATTTAACCCATCAAACTAAAGGGATCTATCAAAATAGATTTGATAATA
>NW_018461289.1:0-486 GCF_002113885.1 Mizuhopecten yessoensis
ACAGGTGGAGATATCTGTGACATATATAGGTAACAGGTGGAGATATATGTGACATGTATAGATATCTCAGACAAAGGTAACAGGTGGAGATATCTGTGGCCTGTATAGATATCTCAGACAAAGGTAACAGGTGGAGATAACTGTGACCTGTATATATAGATATCTCAGTCAAAGGTAACAGGTGGAGATAACTGACATGTATAGATATCTCAGTCAAAGGTAACAGGTGGAGATAACTGTGACATGCATAGATATCTCATACAAAGGTAACAGGTGGAGATATCTGTGACCTGTATAGATATCTCAGACAAAGATAACAGGTGGAGATAACTGTGACATGTATAGGTAACCGGTGGACATAACTGTGATGTGTATAGATATCTCAGACAAAGGTAACAGGTGGAGATAACTGTGACATGTATAGGTAACCGGTGGACATAACTGTGATGTGTATAGATATCTCAGACAAAGGTAACAGGTGGAGAT
>NW_018461290.1:0-486 GCF_002113885.1 Mizuhopecten yessoensis
GTATGTTCTTTCCTGAGACATGCAAGGGCAGTGGTCACTAGATTTCCCCTTAGATTTGGAAGGACAGTGGTCAGTATGTCCTTTCCTTAGACATGTAAGGGCAGTGGTCAGTAGGTTCTTTCCTTAGACATGTAAGGGCAGTGGTCAGTAGCATCTCTTTAGATATGTAAGGACAGTGGTCAGTAGGTTCTTTCCTTAGACATATAAGGACAGTGGTCAGTAGATTCTTTCTTTAGACATGCAAAGACAGTGGTCAGTAGGTTTTTTCCTTACACATTTAAGGACAGTGGTCAGTATGTTCTTTCCTGAGACATGCAAGGGCAGTGGTCACTAGNACAGTGGTCAGTATGTCCTTTCCTTAGACATGTAAGGGCAGTGGTCAGTAGGTTCTTTCCTTAGACATGTAAGGGCAGTGGTCAGTAGCATCTCTTTATATATGTGAGGACAGTGGTCAGTAGGTTCTTTCCTTAGACATATAAGGACAGT
>NW_018461291.1:0-486 GCF_002113885.1 Mizuhopecten yessoensis
CGCACACGTACATTTGACGGCGCCGTAAGCCGATCTGATAAACTCCATCAAACACCGCATCCAACAAATTTACGGGTTCAGTATATCTAAATTAGTGTACATGGTATTCATTTACCTTTTCCAGTACCGTAGTAAGCACAAATCGTCCGATATGCTTGATTAGAAAGTATAAGTATCGCCTTGAAACACCATGTCGAAGTGCCGATTTTCGGCCTTTCAGATAACTTCAAACGATAGGCCCTATATCGTATCTGACTGTGTACTTTCGTGGTTAGACGTTTTAGAATTTCAAGTGATCGAGAAAATTTATTTAGCATCGCAGTTATGCAGTTTTTAGAACAGCAAACCGTTCAGAATTACTTCGACGGTCGCTTGTATTACGGACTTAGATAACAAATCTAATCTAATTCCGTGCTTGTATTAGGTGCCAATCGACGACATGTGCACGACAATGGCCAAGTTGCGCGACGTGATGTGCTCCCGATT
>NW_018461292.1:0-486 GCF_002113885.1 Mizuhopecten yessoensis
CTGTTACTTATCTTTCTATACCCTGTATAGCACCTTCTATACAATATGCACTACTTAATGTTGACTTATCTTTCTATACCTTGTATAGCAGTTTCTATACACTACTTTCTGTTATTTATCTTTCTATACCCTGTATTACACCCTCTGTACAATGTACACTACCTTCTGTTACTTATCTTTCTTTACCCTGTATAGTACCTTCTATAAACTGTTTACTACTTAATGTTTACTTATCTTTCTATACCCAGTATTACACCCTCTGTACAATGTACAATACCTTCTGTTACTTATCTTTCTTTACCCTGTATAGCCCTTTCTATACACCGTACAGCACTTTCTGTACTTATCTTTCTATACCCTGTATAGCACTTTCTATACACCGTACACCACTTTCTGTACTTATCTTTCTTTACCCTGTATAGTACCTTCTATAAACTGTTAACTACTTAATGTTTACTTATCTTTCTATACCCTGTATAGCACCTT
>NW_018461293.1:0-486 GCF_002113885.1 Mizuhopecten yessoensis
GAGTAGAACCCGGGAGCGCATCCCGACATAGGAACCTCCTCGACCACACCCTTGGTAAGCATGGTCCTTTCTTCCTCCTGGAGCGCCAGAGCCTTTTCCGGATCCCCCGGTGGAGGAAAAAAGATTGGCTCCGACGCTAAGGGCGGATCCCGCACTAGCGGAATGCCTAACCCCTCCTTGATCACAGACAAGGCCCATGCGTCTTCCGTAATTTCCTTCCACTCTGGAAGGAAAGCAGAAAGACGACCCCCCACAGGAAGATCTGGTCGTGGCAGATCGAGACCTTGCCAGGCAAGATAACCGTCTGCTGACCCGAAGCCTAATCCTGCGGGAGAAGGACCTAAGCTTGAGCCGAGAGGACTGCAGTCCTCCCGGCCAAACTCGTCGTCTGACACGACCAAGGAGGGAAGAAAGAGAGTCAGGAACCCTTCTTCTTACCCTCAGGAGGGTTCTTACCCTTCTTACCCTTCCATTTGTTGCCCTTGA
>NW_018461294.1:0-486 GCF_002113885.1 Mizuhopecten yessoensis
TAATAACATGTATAGTAGACACCAGAACGTGTACAGTAGACATCACATCAATTAAAACGGTAGACACCAGAACGTGTATAGTAGATATCCGTACGTGTACAGTAGACATCAGAACATGTACAGTACAAATAAGAACATGTACAGTACACATGAGAATATGTATTGTAGACATAAGAGCATGAACAGTAGGCATCAGAATATGTAAAACTGTAGACACCAGAACTTGTATAGTCAATATCAGAACGTGTACATTAGACATCTGAACGTGTACAGTAGACATCAGAACAATTAAAACAGTTGAAACCAGAACGTGTATAGTAGATATCAGAGCAATTAAAACAGTAGACACCAGAACGTGTATAGTAGACACCAGTACGTGTAAAGTTGACAACAGAAAGTGTAAAGTAGACATCAGAACATTTAAAACAGTAGACACAGAAGCGTGTATAGTAGACACCAGAACGTGTAAAGTAGACAACAGAACGT
>NW_018461295.1:0-486 GCF_002113885.1 Mizuhopecten yessoensis
ATAAAATGTACCCACTACCAACAGTATACTGCCTACACAAACAAACAAAATAAAATGTACCCACTACCAAAAGTATACTGCCTACACAAACAAAAACAATAAAATGTACCCACTACCAACAGTATACTGCCCACACAAACAAAAACAATAAAATGTACCCACCACCAAAAGTATACTGCCGACACAAACGACAACAATAAAATGTACCCACTACCAACAGTATACTGCCTCCACAAACAACAACAATAAAATGTACCCACTACCAAAATTATACTGCCTAAACAAACAAAAACTATAAAATGCACCCACCACCAAAAGTATACTGCCTACACAAACAAAAACAATAAAATGTTCCCACTACCAACAGTATACTGCCTACACAAACAAAAACAATAAAATGTACCCACTACCAAAAGTATACTGCCTAAACAAACAAAAACTATAAAATGTACCCACCACCAAAAGTATACTGCCTACACAAACAAC
>NW_018461296.1:0-486 GCF_002113885.1 Mizuhopecten yessoensis
ACATTGTGCTTCTGTTAATTATATATATACAACACTGACGTTATTAGGCGACATTATGTTTTATTACAGATAGAACAACTAGAACAGAAATTACTGAAGTCATATCATGGCGTTAAATTCTTTATTTTGTGTAGTTTGCAACGTACCAAAGGTAAAACTCTGTCCTTTATCTGGGAACAAAGCTCGAGAATGCAATTATATAGAAAAGATTATTCAATTTGTTGGTGAAACATTGGACATTGATATTTTCAATAGATATGCTGTTTGCTATAGTTGTATTGCAATGCTTGACAATTATTCATTTTATAAAAACAATATCGTGAAATCTCTACAGAGTGTGAAAAGGACAGCAAACACTCCCCCCCCCCGAGAGGAAATCAACAAAACTTTGGCCAGCCATCCAGTGATCATTATGGTAGGTCAAGAGTAATCGTGGAGGGTATGTAGCTATGTAACAACTTCAACAATGGCAAATGTAACAGAACT
>NW_018461297.1:0-486 GCF_002113885.1 Mizuhopecten yessoensis
TTCGGTATATTCTGGGTTCTTTGGTCAGTAGTGTGTCTCTCTGTCCCTTGTTCAGTATATTCTGGGTTCTTTGGTCAGCAGTGTGACTCTCTGTATATTCTGGGTTCTTTGGTCAGCAGTGTGACTATCTGTCCCCTGTTAAGTATATTCTGGGTTCTTTGGCCAGTAGTGTGTCTTTCTGTCCGTTGTTCAGTATATTCTGGGGTCTTTGGTCCGTAGTGTGTCTCTCTGTCCCTTGTTCAGTATGTTCTGGGTTGTTTGGTCAGTAGTGTGACTTTCTGTCCCCTGTTCAGTATATTCTTGGTTCTTTGTTCAGTAGTGTGACTCTCTGTCCCCTGTTCAGTATATTCTGGGTTCTTTGGTCAGTAGTGTGTCTTTCTGTCCCTTGTTCAGTATATTCTGGGTTGTTTGGTCAGCAGTGTGACTCTCTGTCCCCTGTTAAGTATATTCTGGGTTCTTTGGTCAGTAGTGTGACTCTCTGTCCCC
>NW_018461298.1:0-486 GCF_002113885.1 Mizuhopecten yessoensis
GAACGTTCTATAGGATGTCATAACATTCTATATGATGTCAGAACATTCAAAAAGATGTCAGAACGTTCTATATGATGTCAGAACGTTCTATAGGATGTCAGACCGTTCTATAGGATGTCAGAATACTCTATATGATGTCAAAACGTTTTATATGGTGTCATAACACACTATATGATGTCAGAACGTTCTATATGATGTCAGAACGTTTTATACGATGTCATAACGTTATATATGATGTCAGAAAACTCTATATGATGTCAGAACGTTTTATACGATGTCATAACGTTATATATGATGTCAGAACACTCTATATGATGTCAGCACGTTTTATATGGTGTCATAACACTCTATATGATGTCAGAACGTTCTATATGATGTCAGAACGTTTTATATGATGTCATAACGTTATATATGATGTCAGAACACTCTATATGATGTCAGAACGTTTTATATGGTGTCATAACACTCTATATGATGTCAGAACGT
>NW_018461299.1:0-142 GCF_002113885.1 Mizuhopecten yessoensis
TTTAATCCTCTATCTCAATATCCTCTATCTCAATATCCTTTATCTAAATATATCCTCTATCTCAATATCCTCTATCTCAATATCTTCTATTTAAGTATCCTCTATCTCAATATCCTCTATCTCAATATCCTCTATCTCAATA
>NW_018461299.1:162-486 GCF_002113885.1 Mizuhopecten yessoensis
TCAATATCCTCTATCTCAATATCCTCTATCTCAATAACCTCTATCTCAATGTCTTCTATCTCAATATCTTCTGTCTCAATATCCTTTATCTTAATATCCACTATTTCAATATCCTCTATCTCAATATCCTCTATCTCAATATCCACTATCTCAATATCCTCTATCTCAATATCTTCTATTTAAATATCCTTTATCTCAATATTCTCTATCTCAATATCCTCTACTTCAATATCCTCTATCTCATTATCCTCTATCTCAATATCCACTATTTCAATATCGTCTATCTCAATATCCTCTTTCTCAATATCCTCTATCTCAAAATCT
>NW_018461300.1:0-486 GCF_002113885.1 Mizuhopecten yessoensis
GTCATTGTACATCTGGTACCAGTTGTCAGAAAATGAGGGCTAGACTTTGCTCATCTGGTACCAGCTGTCAGAAACTGAGAGTTAGACATTGTACATCTGGTACCAGCTGTCAGAACCTGAGGTCTAGACATTGCTCATCTGGTACCAGCTGACAGAAACTGAGGGCTAGACATTGTACATCTGGTACCAGCTGACAGAATCTGAGGGCTAGACATTGTACATCTCGTACTAGCTGTCAGAACCTGAGGGCTAGACATTGTACATTTGGTACCAGTTGTGAAAACCTGAGGGTTGGACATTGTACATCTGGTACTTGTACATGTACCAGCTGAAAGAAACTGAGGACTATACATTGTTCATTTGGTACCAGCTGTCAGAACCTGAGGGCTAGACATTTTTCATCTGGTACCAGCTGTCAGAAAATGGGGGCTAGACATTGCCCATCTGGTACCAGCTAGCAGAACTTGAGGGCTAGACATTGTAAGA
>NW_018461301.1:0-486 GCF_002113885.1 Mizuhopecten yessoensis
AACTGGTTTTGTGTTACTTATATTCCCACAGAATATGTAATATTTTGTGTATATGATGATGATATTAACTGGTTTTGTGTTACTTATATTCCCACAGAATATTTAATATTTAGTGCATATGATGATGCTATTAACTGGTTTTGTGTTACTTATATTCCCACAGAATATGTAATATTTTGTGTATATGATGATGATATTAACTGGTTTTGTGTTACTTATATTCCCACAGAATGTGTTATATTTAGTGTACATGATGATGACATTAACTGGTTTTGTGTTACTTATATTCCCACAGAATGTGTTATATTTAGTGTACATGATGATGACATTAACTGGTTTTGTGTTACTTATATTCCCACAGAATGTGTTATATTTAGTGTACATGATGATGACATTTACTGGTTTTGTGTTACTTATATTCCCACAGAATGTGTTTTATTCAGTGTACATGATGATGACATTAACTTGTTCTATGTTACTGTTTTT
>NW_018461302.1:0-486 GCF_002113885.1 Mizuhopecten yessoensis
CTTGACTAAAGTGTAGACACAGCATATAAAAACCTTGACTACTGTATAGGCACAGCATCTAAGAACATTGACACTGTTGGGGAAAAGCATCTAAGAATCTTGACCACTGTGTAGATACAGCATCTAAGAACCTTGACCACTGTGTAGACACAGCATCTTAAAACGTTGACCACTGTGTAGACACAGCATCTAAGAACCTTGTCCACTGTGAGGACACAGCATCTAAGAACCTTGACCACTGTGTAGACACAGCACCAAATAACCTTGACCAATGTGGGGACCAAGTATCTAAGAACCTTGACCATTGTGGGGACACAGTATCTAAGAACCTTGACTAGAGCGGGGACACAGTATCTAAGAACATTGACCAATGTGAGGTCACCGTATCAAAGAATCTTGACTACTGCTGGGACACAGTATCTAAGAACCCTGACCACTTTTGGGACACAGTATCTAAGAACCTTGACCAATGTGGGGACACAGTAT
>NW_018461303.1:0-486 GCF_002113885.1 Mizuhopecten yessoensis
TGGGTATTTGGTGAACCCTTTAACAATGTATGGGTATTTGGTGATTCCCCTAACAATATATGGGTATTTGGTGATCCCCTTAACAATGTACGGGTATTTGGTGAACCCCTTCACAATGTATGGGTATTTGGTGCCCCCCTTAACAATTCCGGGTATTTGGTGTTCCCCTTAACAATATATCGGTATTTCGTAATCCCCTTAACAATGTATGGGTATTTGGTGATCCCCTTAACAATGTACGGGTATTTGGTAAACCCCTTCGCAATGTATGGGTATTGCGTTGAACCCTTTAACAATGTATGGGTATTTGGTGATTCCCCTAACAATATATGGGTATTTGGTGATCCCCTTAACAATGTACGGGTATTTGGTGAACCCCTTCACAATGTATGGGTATTTGGTGACCCCCTTAACAATTCCGGGTATTTGGTGTTCCCCTTAACAATATATCGGTATTTCGTAATCACCTTAACAATGTATGGGTAT
>NW_018461304.1:0-486 GCF_002113885.1 Mizuhopecten yessoensis
CATCCATCTCTTCCAAACCACAAATCATAGGTCCATCGATCTCCCCCCCTCCACCCATTATATATCAATCCTTCTCTCCACTTCCACCCATCATAGTTCCATCAATCTGTCCCCCTCCACCGATCACAGTTCCATCCATCCCTCCCCCTACCCCCATCATTTGTCCATCCGTCTCTTCCCTTCCACCCATTATATGTCCATCCATCTCTCCCCCTCCACCCATCACATGTCCATTCATCTCTCCCTTTCCACCCATCATATGTCCATCCATCTCTCCCCCCCCACCCATCATTTGTCCATCCATCTCTTCCAAACCACAAATCATAGGTCCATCAATCTCTCCCCCTCCACCCATCATATGTCCATCCATCTCTCCCCCTCCACCCATCATATGTCCATTCATCTCTCCCTTTCCACCTATTATATGTCCATTCATCTCGACCCCTCTCACCTTCATAGTTCCATTCATCTCTCCCCCTACACCCG
>NW_018461305.1:0-486 GCF_002113885.1 Mizuhopecten yessoensis
AATAAGAACGAAAATAAACTGAAACAACATTTCCTAACTTTTGGAGCACGCAAATCTAACATATTACATTGTCGTTTAAGAAATCGTGCGAGTTCTCTAACCTATGATTTATTTAGAGCAAATTTAATTAATACTCCTGTATGTAGTTGTGGGCATCCCTGTGACGATTCAAACCATTTCTTTTTTACCGGTCCTAAATATAATCTATCCCGACTTTCACTTTTAGGTTAATGTCATGGTACCCTGGTCAAGTAAATATTGATCTTATACTGAAAGGAGATATTAATTTAAGAAATAATGATAACTCAAATATTGTAAAATAGTTCAACTCTACATAGACAGAACTCGCAGGTTTGAATAGTTGCGTCCCCTACACTTTCACATCTTCTCACTCTTTCTTCTGCCCTCTTTCTCTTACGAGATATATATCATGATAGGTATATTGATAATGAATGTGTATTATGTGTATAATTTGATATTATTTAC
>NW_018461306.1:0-486 GCF_002113885.1 Mizuhopecten yessoensis
TTTAAGTGCAATTAAAATGCGAAATTGAATGTTAAGGATTGCTTTTAGTTAAATACTCTGTGATGATATTTTTGAAATCTACCGTGGTTATTTAATCGTAGTGTTCATCTTATTTAATATTGTCCATGCAAAGGTCATCTTGATTTTAGTCCTGAAGTCAATGTATTGGGAAATTTGTTCATTCCGGTTGGTCAAACTTGTCATACTATATTCTGTACATATTTGTCCATAAACTGCTGCTATATGTAACATGTTTGGATGCAATTTGTATCTTCAATAACTTTAATTTGACAAAGAATTCAAGGTGTTGCCTAACACTACAATATAACTTACATACCGGTAGTACCGTGTAAGCATGTTAGTTATATTGAATGCAAATAAACACTTTCGTAATAATCAATTGCCATGCTGACATACAATGCGTGCATTCCTTACGATCTTATATTAAATTATTCTTATTGTGATTAATCAGGTTGGATACCGGGT
>NW_018461307.1:0-486 GCF_002113885.1 Mizuhopecten yessoensis
GTATACACACTTTAGACATGGTATGCACACTTTAGACATGGTATGTACACTATAGACATGCTATACACACTTCAGACATGGTATATACACTATAGACATGGTATGTACACTTAAGACATGGTATACACACTTTAGGCATGGTATGTACACTTTAGACATGGTATGTACACTTTAGACATGGTATGTACACTTTAGACATGGTATGCACACTTTAGACGTGGTATGCACACTTTAGACATGTTATGCACACTTTAGACATGGTATATAAACTTTAGACATGGTATGTATACCTAAGACATGGTATACACACTTTAGACATGGTATGCACACTTTANGACTTTAGAAATGGTATGTATACTTTAGACATGGTATGTACACTTAAGACATGGTATACACAATTCAGACATGGTATATACACTATAGACATGGTATGTACACTTGAAACATGGTATGTATACTTTAGACATGGTATGCACACTTTAGACA
>NW_018461308.1:0-486 GCF_002113885.1 Mizuhopecten yessoensis
ACCAAAGACCCGATACATGAAACAAAGAAAAAAAAACCTATGTCTTGGAGTTTAAACCAAAGACGCTGTTCCATTAACCAAAGACCCGAGACATGGTACAAAGAACCGAGACATGAAACAAAGAAAAAACCTTTGTCTTGGAGTATAAACCAAACACGTTGGACATAAACTAAAGACCCGAGACATGAAACAAAGAAAAAAAACCTAGGTCTTGGAGTATAAACTAAAGACGCTGTTCCATTAAGCAAAGACCCGAGACATGAAACAAAGACCAGAGACATAAAACAAAGTAAAACCCTACGTCTGGGAGTATAAATCAAAGACGTTGGACATTAACCAAAGACCTAAGACATGAAACAAAGAAAAAAACCTATGTCTAGGAGTATAAACCAAAGACGTTGAAAATAAACCAAAGACCCGATACATGAAACAAAGAAAAAAAACTATGTCTAGGAGCATAAACCAAAAACCGGCGACATAAACCAA
>NW_018461309.1:0-132 GCF_002113885.1 Mizuhopecten yessoensis
TGTCAGCATAGACTTGTCAGTGCAGAGTTGTCATGGTAGACTTGTCAGTGCATAGTTGTCAGGGTAGACTTGTCAGTGTAGACTTGTCAATGCAGAGTTGTCAGGGTAGAGTTGTCGGCATAGACTTGTCAG
>NW_018461309.1:311-486 GCF_002113885.1 Mizuhopecten yessoensis
GTAGACTTGTCAGTGCAGAGTTGTCAGTGTAGACTTGTCAGTGCAGAGTTGTCAGTGTAGACTTGTCAGTGTAGACTTGTCAGTGCAGAGTTATCAGTTTAGACTTGTCAGTGCAGAGTTGTCAGTGTAAACTTGTCAGTGCAGAGTTGTCAGTGTAGACTTGTCAGTGCAGAGT
>NW_018461310.1:0-486 GCF_002113885.1 Mizuhopecten yessoensis
GAGTATCGAGGAACAAAGATGGTGACGGAGTATCGATGAACAAAGGTGGTGACGGAGTATCGAGGAGCAAGGGTGGTGACGGAGTATCGAGGAACAAAGATGGTGACGGAGGATCGATGAACAAAGATGGTGACGGAGTATCGATGAACAAAGATGGTGACGGAGTATCGATGAACAAAGATGGTGACGGAGTATCGATGAACAAAGGGGGTGACGGAGTATCGAGGAGCAAGGGGGGTGACGGAGTATCGGGGAACAAAGGTGGTGACGGAGTATCGATGAACAAAGGGGGTGACGGAGTATCGAGGAGCAAGGGAGGTGACGGAGTATCGAGGAACAAAAGGGGTGACGGAGTATCGAGGAACAAAGGTGGTGACGGAGTATCGAGGAACAAGGGTGGTGACGGAGTATCTGGAAAAAAGGTGGTGACGGAGTACCGATGAACAAAGGTGGTGACGGAGTATCGAGGAACAAGGGTGGTGACGG
>NW_018461311.1:0-486 GCF_002113885.1 Mizuhopecten yessoensis
AACGCATAGCTCTTACACTCGTGTCCATGTCATATTGAATTTATTGATATCGATCAATAATTTGATATGACACGAGCCTTTCTCGTGTCATATCAAATTATTGAACTCGTTTAATAAATTCGATATGACATGGACACTGATGTAAGATCTTCTATATATATAAACGATTGTATAGTAGGAAAATTGCAATTAGATCATTAACAACAAAATTTTATAAATGCATTTAGAGCAAATTACTATAAAACATAACTAAAGATAAGGAATACATAAGCAAACAATGAACGGTAACTAAACTGGCTATAAGCCCCTTAATATTTATGAAGAATGTATCGGCTGCATTTTACTATTAGCTTTTATCCCCCTAGTTTAGAATTTAGTTTCTAGAATCAGATATCCAAGTTAAAAATTAGTAATTTTTTTCTAAATAATTCAATATTCTAGAGACAAGGGGCCAGTCTCAAGGGTAACACATGCTCTATGGTTTAC
>NW_018461312.1:0-486 GCF_002113885.1 Mizuhopecten yessoensis
ATGAATAAATGGACCTAATTAATGAGGTATGGGTCTGAGACGTTATTAACTTTTTATATTGAGTTACGTACACTAATGAACACATGAACCTAATTAAGGAGGAATGGGTCTGAGACGTTACAATCTGTATATATTGAGTGACGTACACTAATGAATACATGGGCCTAATTAAGTGTTATGGATCTTTACCTAATTAAGGAGCTATGGGTCTCTAATGAATACATGTACCTCATTTAGGTGACGTACAATAATGAATAAATTTACCTAATTAAGGAGCTATGGGTCTGAGACGTTACTAACTGTATATATTGATTGACGTACACTAATGAATACATGTACCTCATTTAGAAGGTATGGGTCTGAGAGGTTACTAACTGTATATATTGAGTGACGTACACTAATGAATACATTTCCCTAATTAATGAATTATGGGTCTGAGACGTTGCAATCTGTATATATTGAGTGACGTACACTAATGAATACATG
>NW_018461313.1:0-486 GCF_002113885.1 Mizuhopecten yessoensis
ATTATTAACAAATAAATACATATTGCATGATCAACAGTATACAATAATTCGGTCCACTTATAAGCACCACAATTGTGAATGTTCTGAAAGTACCCCAGATTTCACAGTCACATTTCAAAAACAAAGTAAGTTAAGGTTTGTATTATGACTATTTCGGCATCAAAATTGCATAAATGTACCAGGCAAAGTTGGTAATATGATCATTATATCAACCTTTAGGTGTGCATGAACTCACATGACATGCATTTTAGAAATCTATGTCTCAATTACAGCAAAGACAGAAAAAGAATGGAAGAACTCAATAAACCATGAACAGGGCTTGAAATGCATATATAACTACACCAAGGTTAAATTATTCATAACTGGAGCAATAAGCAATTTGGCATATGCTACTACTAAAACCTCTGTTCACACATGTACAAGATGTTGGAAGTTATGATTATGTTTTTTATTTGTATGGGAGTAAAAATGGAGACTTGACAATCC
>NW_018461314.1:0-486 GCF_002113885.1 Mizuhopecten yessoensis
GTAACAACATATCAGTTAACAACACAAGTAACAACATATCAGTTAACAACACAAATAACAATATATCAGTTATCAACACAAGTAACAACATATCAGTTATCAACACAAGTAACAATATATCAGTTAACAACACAAGTAACAACATATCAGTTATCAACACAAGTAACAACATATCAGTTATCAANCTATCAACACAAGTAACAATATATCAGTTAACAAAACAAGTAACAACATATCAGTTATCAACACAAGTGACAACATATCAGTTATCTACACAAGTGACAACATATCAGTTATCAACACAAGTGACAATATATCAGTTAACAACACAAGTGACAACATATCAGTTAACAACACAAGTACAATATATCAGTTATCAACACAAGTAACAACATACCAGTTATCAACACAAGTACAATATATCAGTTATCAACACAAGTGACAACATATCAGTTAACAACACAAGTAACAACATATCAGTTATCA
>NW_018461315.1:0-486 GCF_002113885.1 Mizuhopecten yessoensis
TTATTCAACCCTTACAACATAAAATCCAGACCCAGGAGACTGCTACATCTGATCTTAAAGCTTCCTATGAGGATTTAACCAAAACATGTGCTTCACTTCAGACCGATATGAAAAAAATGAATGTTTGCATTGACGAAAAATCTGCCTT
This sequence comes from Mizuhopecten yessoensis, assembly GCF_002113885.1. NCBI lineage: Eukaryota > Metazoa > Mollusca > Bivalvia > Pectinida > Pectinidae > Mizuhopecten > Mizuhopecten yessoensis. The sequence continues at coordinate 149 of NW_018461315.1, forward strand.
GCTTGAGGAAAAGATAGAAGAGTTAGAACAATATGGTCGTCGTAACACTCTCAGGTTCCACAACGTGACATTGACCCCTGACCAGAAAAGGTTCTCGGACCCTAAAATAATAGAAATTTGCAGGTCAAAACTTAATATCAGTATTGAGAAAGATGACATTTTCCGCTCCCATATAATCGGCAAAGAAAATCGTGATGGTAAATACCAAGTGATATGCAGGTTCCGCAGCTGGAATGTCAAAAATGAAGTGTTNCAAAAATGAAGTGTTAACTAGCAAACGGAAGTTGAAAATCGACCGCGAAAAATTATTTGTTACTGAGGATCTCACCAAAACCCGC
>NW_018461316.1:0-486 GCF_002113885.1 Mizuhopecten yessoensis
ACATAAATGTTGTGATGTCTGTGAGAAACAATGTGATTGTGGTGAGGAATCATGCCCCGATATCCATAGGGCATTGGCAGCTGATCCTGATAATATGGAGGATGAAACTGTTGAAATGGAGCGAGAGGTAACCGGAGACGACAGAAAACTTTTGCGGCATAAACTTTCGGTGTTAAAATATTCACTTGAATCAGACCTAAGCAATGTTTTATTAACATCAGAAATTCTGCATGGAATCACTGATCAAGTAATTGATGATATTGTGCTTAAGTGTCATACAATTTTTACGACATCAGACATTCTAAAAATGTTCCCAGTTTGGTCATTTGAAATAGCTGTCCAGATTATGAAAGAGATAAATACTGTGACTGGTGATTCAGATATGTATGACATACTTTCAGGAAGTGATGAGGTTTCAGATGAAGACTCGGACTAATTATCAAGTTGTTTCTACACTTTTTATTATAAAATATGTGCATCTCATTA
>NW_018461317.1:0-486 GCF_002113885.1 Mizuhopecten yessoensis
CAGTCTACAGGTAAGAGACAGTCTCTGTCAATCCCTCTATCAGTCTACAGGTATGCAACAGTCCCTGTCATACCCCATATCAATCTACAGGTATGAAACAGTCCCGGTCAGTTCCCCTATCAGTCTACAGGTAGGAAACAGTCCCTGTCAATCCCTCTATCAGTCTACAGGTATGCATCAGTCCCTGTCATACCCCATATCAATCTACAGGTATGCAACAGTCCCTGTCAGTTCCCCTATCAGTCTACAGGAATGAAACAGTCCCTGTCAATCCCCCTATCAGTCTACAAGTATGAAACAGTCCCTGCCAATCACTCTATTAGACTACAGGTATGAAACAGTTCCTGTCAATCCTTCTATCAGACTACAGGTATGAAACAGTCCCTGTCAATCCCCCTATCAGTCTACAAGTATGAAACAGTCCCTGCCAATCCCTCTATTAGACTACAGGTATGAAACAGTCCCTGTCAATCCTTCTATCAGACT
>NW_018461318.1:0-486 GCF_002113885.1 Mizuhopecten yessoensis
AACTCTGGTTATCTCTGTGTTTGTTGAGGTTATAACAATCTCTAGCTATCACTGTTTTTTGTGAGGTTATAACAAACTCTTGTTATCTCTATATTTAGTCAGNTTATCACTGTATTTTGTGAGGTTACAACAAACTCTTGTTATCTCTATATTTAGTCAGGTTATAACAACCTCTGGTTATCTCTGTATTTGGTGAGGTTATAACAAACTCTGGTTATCTCTGTGTTTGTTGAGGTTATAACAACCTCTGGTTATCTCTATATTTAGTGAGGTTATAACAAACTCTGGTTTTTTCTGTGTTTGTTGAGGTTATAACAAACTCTGATTATCTCTGTATTTAGTCAGGTTATAACAAACTCTGGTTATCTCTGTATTTGTTGAGGTAATAACAAACTCGGGTTTTCTCTGTGTTTGATGAGGTTATAACAAACTCTGGTTATATCTGTATTTGGTGAGGTTATAACAAACTCTGGTTATCTCTGTATT
>NW_018461319.1:0-486 GCF_002113885.1 Mizuhopecten yessoensis
ATGATGATGAAAGTGGTAATGATTTCAATAATATCGGTGATTTGTCATGTTGTTGTACCGATCCTGCCCCGTTTCTGTCCGTTCCTGTAAATCGTCGACCGTTCTTGCCCGACCATATCAATACAATACTTTTTTTAAATTCGTTGCAATCCTTTTATCAAATGACGTACTTGTTCCCGATAAAAAAGATATAATAATATAAATATAAATATATATATAATTTAGTCCGATTCTGCCCCGAATGGCGATCATGTAATTGCAATCCTTTTATCAAATAAATCTTATACCCGATAATGATACTTAAATGTATCTAATATATATATTCATTAATGTATAGGCCTATATATCAATTAATAGATTTCTGCCCGTTCCTGTAAATCGTCGAACCCCTAGTCACGGCATTTCGGTGATGTTTTCTTCACCAAATCGCATATTTCGAGGTAGGATGTGACATATAGAAGTAAATAACTTCAAGAAATGTGATAT
>NW_018461320.1:0-486 GCF_002113885.1 Mizuhopecten yessoensis
ATTTTTAAGGATTTCAGATTGTCTCGGTTAGGGGTCAGCAATCAATGATACAAGAATATTTATTTAACGTCACATATTTAAAACAGTACACATTACCATTGTAGTGCTGAAAAATCAGAATTCAATTATGTAACTCATTAAAAAACACTGTGACTTTTTATCTTGCTCAAAATGTTTCCATGGCCTACCCATCACTCCTGACCCAGTCTGTTTTGTTGTCTGCCAAATGCATAATAAGAGTATCATATGAAAATGCAGGCCACACCTCCTTGCCATTTTTTCCTGAAAAAAAAGTGTTTTTTTTTTTACCATTAACCAAAACGGGCATGACCTAAAAACTGGCTGTATCACAAGTTAAAGATTCGCCAGGTATAGTTAGTGTATGTGATAAACTGTTGTGAATATTTGTCCACAAGTTTCACATATAGTGCAAATTTTTGAACAGGTGTATACATTATCTCATCCGAGTCCTTTTCCTCATTTTTT
>NW_018461321.1:0-486 GCF_002113885.1 Mizuhopecten yessoensis
GGTAAACAGGAAGTTGTTGAAAGATGAATCTGAAAACGTTTCACACGGTATAGCTCGCTCATATGAACCTTGATTCCAAATTTCAGAAAAGCCCTGATAGTTCATGAGAAAAATGCGGTTTTGGTCTTTTTTTGGCGCTTGTGATTTTTTTTCCCCCGCAATATTCCAATTTTTTTATAGAAAACCATACCTGCAGTTTAAGTAGTAAGGAATTTTCTTGATGAATCTTTTGTCCATCACAATTCTAATGACAGCATCATGAGCTGGTGAACCTGCTTTCAACCAGCCCTTTTCCCTCTCTTCACATAACGGACCATGTCTACAGGAATATGTTCCATCATCAGTGTACGACATAGACCACTCGTGCTCGTTAACAACATGGTGTATCATTCCACACCACACACCCTGTAAATTCAAAATAGCAATTGAGGAATAAATTCATATTAGAAATACAACCTTTTACTGCATTTTACAAAGAAATGGGAA
>NW_018461322.1:0-486 GCF_002113885.1 Mizuhopecten yessoensis
GGTAAACAGGAAGTTGTTGAAAGATGAATCTGAAAACGTTTCACATGGTATAGCTCGGTCATATGAACCTTGATTCCAAATTTCAGAAAAGCCCTGATAGTTCATGAGAAAAATGCGGTTTTGGTCTTTTTTTGGCGCTTGTGATTTTTTTTCCCCCGCAATATTCCAATTTTTTTATAGAAAACCATACCTGCAGTTTAAGTAGTAAGGAATTTTCTTGATGAATCTTTTGTCCATCACAATTCTAATGACAGCATCATGAGCTGGTGAACCTGCTTTCAACCAGCCCTTTTCCCTCTCTTCACATAACGGACCATGTCTACAGGAATATGTTCCATCGTCAGTGTACGACATAGACCACTCGTGCTCGTTAACAACATGGTGTATCATTCCACACCACACACCCTGTAAATTCAAAATAACAATTGAGGAATAAATTTGTATTAGAAATACAACCTTTTACTGCATTTTACAAAGAAATGGGAA
>NW_018461323.1:0-486 GCF_002113885.1 Mizuhopecten yessoensis
ATATTACCGTAATTCCCCTAGTAACAACAGCGTTATAGATAAACCACGTTTTACAAATAGAAGTTATGGTAATATTACCGTGATTCCCCTAGTAACAACAGCATTATAGTATATATAGAAATTATGGTAATAATACCGTTATTCCTCGAATACCAACAGCATTATAGTAAAACCAGGTTTTTCATAAAGAAGGTATGGTATTTTATAAAAATACCGTGATTCCCCTAGTTACAACAGCGTTATAGTAAAACCACGTTTTACATATAGAAGTTATGGTAATCATACCGTAATTTCCCTAGTAACAACAGCGTTATAATAAACCCACGTTTTACATATAGAAGGTATGGTATTAATACCATGATTCCTCGAACACCAACAGCGTTATAGGAAAACCACGTTTTACATATATAAGTTATGGTTATAATGCCGTAATTCCCCTAGTAACAACAGCGTTATAGTACATATAGAAGTTATGGTAATAACAGC
>NW_018461324.1:0-486 GCF_002113885.1 Mizuhopecten yessoensis
GAACAAGAAAAGGTAACGGCCAAACTAGGGTTCGAACGGCATATTCACTGAAAGTCGATCGAAACCCCTAAAACATATAAAATTACTCTGAACACCTTAGTTTAGGTCTAAGTATAGCTGTAACAAATTATCAGGTCCCTGTTGTGTTCATAACTTTTTTGATATTTTTCTTAACAGGGAATATAAAAGAAGATAAACTCTTTGTACCCTCACGCTGCAGTTTTCATCATTTGGTATAATACTACATTTACATAGGAGACTTATCTCTTCTGGAACTAGAAGAAAATTCTTCGTTTGTGTAACTGTCTTCCTAAGTTCCGGTGGTCTTGCATGCAATGTTCAATTATTTTACTAAACTCTATAAAGCTGTTTTGGCAGTAACTGCACTCAAAATTATCTGTGTGAGAAAAACCGTTTATTCCTCCAACAGGCAAAATGTAATAATATAAAGCCGCAGGCGCTATTAACATACAGTCTGGTCGCTTT
>NW_018461325.1:0-486 GCF_002113885.1 Mizuhopecten yessoensis
TACTAATGTGAAGAAAAATAACGGATATATTTAACATTTGATTTCGTGATCAGGATGTCCCCGATCAGGACCATGTATGTTATTAGATGTATGTATTAACATACATGGTCCTGATCGGGGACATCCTGATCAGGACCATGTATGTTATTAGATGTATGTATTTATATTTAACATTTGATTTCGTGATCAGGATGTCCCCGATCAGGACCATGTATGTTATTAGATGTATGTATTTATATTTAACATTTGATTTCGTGATCAGGATGTCCCCGATCAGGACCATGTATGTTATTAGATGTATGTATTTATATTTAACATTTGATTTCGTGATCAGGATGTCCCCGCTCAGGACCATGTACTAATGTGAAGAAAAATAACGGATATATTTAACATTTGATTTCCTGATCAGGATGACCCCGCACAGGATCGTGTATGTTATTGGATGTAAGTATTATGCATTTCATCGTTCATGTTCAAATGTTTCCA
>NW_018461326.1:0-486 GCF_002113885.1 Mizuhopecten yessoensis
GTTGAAGTTGTCACCAGAGAAGTGCTCGTTGTTCCAGCGGAAAGTGAAGTATGTCGGACACGTGGTATCCGAGGAAGGGATTGAGCCTGATCCGGACAAAGTGGAGAAAGTGAAGAACTGGCCACGCCCACAGAATCCAGAGGATGTAAGACGCTTCCTAGGATTTATTGGATATTATCGACGCTTCATAAAGAATTTCAGCCGGGTAGCCAAGCCCTTAACTATTCTGATGCCAGTACCACTGAAGACTACAAAAGGAGGAAAGAAGAAGGGTCCAAATGTGCAGTCCTGGACATGGGAGACGGAGCAGGAAGGATCTTTTGAAGCTCTGAAGTCATGTCTCTCCGGACCTCCGATAATGAGTTATCCAGACTTCAGCCAACCTTTTGAATTGCACACTGATGCGTCGCTGTTGGGTTTGAGTGCCATTCTCTACCTGGCACATGACAACCGCAAGAGAGTCATTGCATATGCAAGCCGTGGACT
>NW_018461327.1:0-486 GCF_002113885.1 Mizuhopecten yessoensis
AATGGTTATGTTTACCTGTATACGGGGTTGTGTTGTAATTTTACAAGTGTCGATTAAGTTTGATTAAAAACACAGAAAACACAATTCCTAAATATAAGAATTTATAGACAGAAAGATAAGTTTATAGATGTTGCTAGAATATAGAAACATACGTAAACATCAAGTTTATATGTTTAACAAGAAACCGTATAAATTGTTAAGGCATTCCTCAATTTACACCAACCACGATTGTTATCGCACAACGTCCGTCCATCGTGCGCACATATGTGCGCAAGCAATGATCGTTCAGCTTTTTATCGTTCGCTCATCGTGCACACACCGTTCACACACCGTGCACACATCGTGCGCACACCGCACATCGTGTAACGTTGTGCGATCCCACAACTGTAGTTCATGCTAATAATTGTTTTTGTTTGTTGTAGTGTTGTTAATTAAACATGTAGGGGATCAGCCTACGGAGGAATGCGCAGGGATTTGAACATCGTG
>NW_018461328.1:0-486 GCF_002113885.1 Mizuhopecten yessoensis
GAATGAACAGATAGTGTGTCAGAATGAACAGATAGTGTGTCAGAAATTCAGAATGAACAGACAGTGTGAATTCAGAATGAACATAATTCAGAATGAACAGATAGTGTGAATTCAGAATGAACAGATAGTGTGTTAGAATGAACAGATAGTGTGAATTCAGAATGAACAGATAGTGTGAATTCAGAATGAACAGATAGTGTGAATTCAGAATGAACAGATAGTGTGAATTCAGAATGAACAGATACTGTGAATTCAGAATGAACAGATACTGTGAGAATGAACAGATAGTGTGAATGCAGAATGAACAGATAGTGTGAATTCAGAATGAACAGATAGTGTGTCAGAATGAACAGATAGTGTGTCAGAATGAACAGATAGTGTGAATGCAGAATGTTCATCTTGCTGGCGAGCATTAAAGAATAACAGCTGATCCTGTGTGCACATTATACCTACAATGTGAACAACATGTCAAATTAAACAGATCAT
>NW_018461329.1:0-486 GCF_002113885.1 Mizuhopecten yessoensis
CGGGATAAGAACCACTATGTATAACTCAGTATGGTCAGAACCACTGTGTATAACTCAGTAAGGTCAGAACCACTATGTATAATTCAGTGAATTCAGAACCACTAGGTATGACTCAGTAGNATAGAACAAATATGTATAACTCAGTAGTGTCAAAACCACTTTATATAACTCAGTAGAGTCAGAACCACTATGTACAATTCAGTGAAGTCAGAACCACTATGTATAACTCAGCAGAATCAGAACAACTACGTATGCCTCGGTAGGGTCAGAACCACTATGTATAACTCAGTGAGGTCAAAACCACTATTTATAACTCAGTGGGGTCAGAACTACTATGTATAACTCAGTGAGGTCAGAACCACTATGTATAACTCAGTGGGGTCAGAACCACTATTTATAGCTCACTGGGGTCAAAACCACTATGTATAACTTAGTAGGGTTAGAACCACTATGTATAACTTTGTAGTGTCAGAAACACTATGTATA
>NW_018461330.1:0-486 GCF_002113885.1 Mizuhopecten yessoensis
CATCACATTCGTATGGCGTTTGTCAGCCGACAGTCTAGACACCGCGACTTCCCCCGGGGTGGTGGTATTGACACTGACAAGTGTGTCACCCTTTATTGGATCATGAGTGAGGGACCAACACATCCGGTTATAATTGTATAACAACTCGGCTGCTCCGTTCTGTGTCACACTGTATACTCCTCCTCCACTTGTACCCACGACAAACCTCCCGTCTATATATGTTATACCATAACAGTATTTACCATTTGACATGTTGATCTCAGATGACAGGTATAGTTTTGAGGCCTTGACCTTTACGACACGTACACCACCAGGCTGCTCGACAGCGACCGCCACCGTGTTGTTGTCCACCAGACACATATCCCAGGGATGTCCCCGAACAGTCAACTCGTCCAGGTAGTGTCCTTTGTCTGTAAACAATTTCAGCTTTTGGTTGTTGATATCACTTACTAATATTTGTGCACATGGTAGGTACACAACACCACT
>NW_018461331.1:0-486 GCF_002113885.1 Mizuhopecten yessoensis
ATGGCATGACGATACAGCCAGGGTTTGGCTAAAACAGTCTGAAGAAATGACATGACGATACAGCCAGTGTTTGGCTAATACAGTCTGTAGTGATGGCATGACGTTACAGACAGGGTTTGGCTAATACAGTCTGTAGTGATGGCATGACGTTACAGCCAGGGTTTGGCTGATACAGTCTGAAGTAATGGCATGATGATAGAGCCAGGGTTTGGCTAATACAGTTTAAAGTGATGGCATGACGATACAGCTAGGGTTTGGGTAAAACAGTCTGAAGTAATGGCATGAGGTTACAGCCAGGGTTTGGCTAAAATAGTGTAAAGTAATGTCATGACGATACAGCCAGAGTTTGGCTAATACAGNGTGACGTTACAGCCAGGGTTTTGCTAATACAGTCTGTAGTGATGGCATGACGTTACAGCTAGGGTTTTGCTAATACAGTCGGTAGTGATGGCATGACGTTACAGCCAGGGTTTGGCTGTTACAGTC
>NW_018461332.1:0-486 GCF_002113885.1 Mizuhopecten yessoensis
TGTAACATCACACTACATCATGTATCATCGCAATACATCATGTATCATACTACATCATGTATCATCATACTACATCATGTATCATTACACTTCATCATGTATCATTACAATACATCATGTATCACACTACATCATGTAACATCACACTACATCACGTATCATCACACTACATCTTGTATCATCACACTACATCATATATCATCTCACTACATCATGTATCATCACATTACATTATGTATCATCTCCCTACATCATGTATCATCACACTTCATCATGTATCATTACAATACATCATGTATCACATTATATCATGTATCATTACAATACATCATGTATCATCACACTACATCATNCATCATCACACTCCATCATGTATCATCACACCTCATCATGTATCATTACAATACATCATGTAGCACACTACATCATGTATCATCACATTACGTCGTGTAACATCACACTACATCATGTAACATCACACTACAT
>NW_018461333.1:0-486 GCF_002113885.1 Mizuhopecten yessoensis
CCTCACTACCGTAGATATCCTATACCTCAGTGCTACACCTCACTATCATAGATATCCTATACCTCAGTCTTACACCTCACTACCCTAGATATCCTACACCTCAGTGCTACACCTCACTACCGTAGATATCCTTTACCTCAGTGCTACACCTCACTACCCTAGATATCCAATACCTCAGTGCTACACCTCACTACCCTAGGTATCCAATACCTCAGTGCTACACCTCACTACCCTAGGTATCCAATACCTCAGTGCTACACCTCACTACCCTAGATATCCTACTCCTCACTACCGTAGATATCCTATACCTTACTACCGTAGATATCCTTTACCTCAGTGCTACACCTCACTACCCTAGATATCCTACAACTCAGTGCTACGCCTCACTACCCTAGATATCCTATACCTCAGTCATACACCTTACTACTATGGATATCCTATACCTCACTACTATAGATATCCTATACCTCAGTGCTACACCTTACT
>NW_018461334.1:0-486 GCF_002113885.1 Mizuhopecten yessoensis
ACTAGTCTACTGTATACCGGGAAACTATCGCTTATTCAAATTCGTCCTTTGTTATTAAAATCCATTTACGCCAAGCGTTAATTTTACCCTTGGCATATGGTTACTTTATATATAATATCGTTAACAAATATTCTCTGTCATGATAAATTCGCCCAAATTACGGAGAGCGAAACAGACGAAAGTTAAAACGCTGCGAAAATTCCCCAGTATCCAATAGTCTTCCCTAGTTATTGTTGTACACGTCAATATACATCACCCCATTCTGTACCTGGTTTCATATAAATTCTCTTCGGAACACAATTATATTTTTCTACTGTATAAAGGTATCCGGAGAATGGCATAAAGATGTTTAAGTGAACGGAAGTCACTGAAATATAGACAAATACACTCGAAAACATATACAGAGTATAGCGGAAATTTTTATTCATCCATGTCAATAGGATATGAAGGATTTGATGTGCTAAGATATATTGTATTTTTTTTTTT
>NW_018461335.1:0-486 GCF_002113885.1 Mizuhopecten yessoensis
TACATACGTCTAAACAGTTATGTGATGTTTTGTGTACATACGTCTCAACAATAATGTAATGTTTTGTGTACATCCGTCTAAACAGTAATGTAATGTTTTGTGTACATACGTCTAAACAGTAATGCAATGTTTTGTGTACATACGTCTAAACAGTAATGTAATGTTTTGTGTACATACGTCTAACAGTAATGTAATGCTTAGTGTACATACGTCTACACAGTAATGTAATGTTTTGTGTACATACGTCAAAACAGTAATGTAATGTTTTGTGTACATACGTCTAAAATGTNATTAGTGTACAAACGTCTAAACAGTTATGTAATGTTTAGTGTACATACGTTTAAACAGTAATGTAATGCTTAGTGTACATACGTCTAAACAGCAATGTAATGTTTTGTGTATATACGTCTAAACAGTAATGTATGGAATGAAGTGTTAGATGGGCGATAACTCTGTTATCGTTCCTCTGAACGAAATGTTAACACG
>NW_018461336.1:0-486 GCF_002113885.1 Mizuhopecten yessoensis
GTTGCCACTGTGGTATATTTTGTCATTGTGTGTTGATGCTGTGGTTTATTTTGTCATTGGGTGTTGATGCTGTATTGTCATTGCGTGTTGATGCTGCAGTATATTTTGTCATTTTGTGTTGCCACTGTGGTATATTTTGTCATTGCGTGTTAATGCTGTAATATATTTTGTCATTTTGTGTTGCCACTGTGGTATATTTTGTCATTGTGTGTTGATGCTTTGGCATATTTTGTCACTGTGTGTTCATGTTGTGGTATATTTTGTCAATGTGTGTTGATGCTGTGGTATATTTTGTCATTGTGCGTTGATGCTGTGATTTATTTTGTCCTGATGTATCAACGCTGTGGTTGTTTTTGTATTTGTATTATGATGCTTTGGTATATTTTGTCATTGTGTGTTAANTTGGTATATTTTGTCATTGTGTGTTGATGTTGTGGTATGTTTTGTCATTGGGTGTTAATGATGTGGTATGTTTTGTCTTTGTGT
>NW_018461337.1:0-486 GCF_002113885.1 Mizuhopecten yessoensis
AGACATACTCATAAACATCACCTATAACAAAGCCATAGTCATAAAAATCACTTATAACAAAGTCATACTCAAAAACATGACCTATAACAAAGCCATAGTCATAAACATCACTTATAACAAAGTCATACTCATAAACATCACCTATAACAAAGCCATAGTCATAAACATCACTTATAACAAAGTCATACTCATAAACATCACCTATAACAAAGCCATAGTCATAAACATCACTTATAACAAAGTCATACTCATAAACATCACCTATAACAAAGNGCCATACTCATAAACATCACCTATAACAAAGGCATAAACATCACCTATAACAAAGCCATAGTCATAAACATCACCTATAACAAAGGCATAAACATCACTTATAACAAAACCATAGTCATCAACATCACCTATAACAAAGACATAAACATCACCTATAACAAAGATATTAACATCACCTATAACAAAGCCATAGTCATAAACATCACTTATAAC
>NW_018461338.1:0-486 GCF_002113885.1 Mizuhopecten yessoensis
TTATTAAACGTCTGTGTGGAACAGTATCAAAAGCTTTTTGATAATTCATGTATATACAGTCCACTCCAAATCCCTTATCCATAGCATCAGTCCATTTGTCCAATACCTCCAACAGCTGCAATGATGTTGATCTTCCCGATATAAAACCGTATTGTTTTGAAATTGTTTGCTCTCATAAATTTGTTGATGTGTTCTCGCACAATTGTTTCCAATACCTTGCATACGACTGATGCCAGGCTGACTGGTCTGTAATTTCCTGCGACACTTTTGTCTCCCTTTTTGTAGATTGCGCACACACGAGCCTGTTTCCATTCATCTGGAATATTCCCTGTTTCGAGTGTTTGGTTGAAAATAATTACGAGTGGATGCGCCACTGCAACTGCAGAGTTCTTTAGGAACTCGGGGTGCATATTGTCTAATCCCGGCGATTTGTTCGATTTGAAGTTTTGTAATACCTTGATAACTTTTTCACTGTCTATTTTAAGC
>NW_018461339.1:0-486 GCF_002113885.1 Mizuhopecten yessoensis
TGGGTACACATCTAGGTACAGATTGGTTGATTGGTAGACATCTAGCTACAGATTGGTTGATTGGTAGACATCTCGGTACAGATTGGCTGATGGGTAGACATCTAGGTACAGATTTGTTGATGGGTGGACATCTAGGTACGGTAGGTAGACATCTAGGTACAGATTTGTTGATGGGTTGACATCTAGGTACAGATTGGTTGATGGGTAGACATCTCGGTACAGATTGGTTGATGGAAGACATCTAGGTATAGTCTGATTAGTGGGTACACATCTAGGTACAGATTGGTTGATTGGTAGACATCTAGGTACAGATTGGTTGATGGGCAGACATCTCGGTACAGATTGGTTGATGGAAGACATCTAGGTACAGTCTGATTAGTGGGTACACATCTAGGTACAGATTGGTTGATTGGTATACATCTAGGTACAGATTAGTTGATTGGTAGACATCTAGGTACAGATTGATTGGTAGGTAGACATCTAGGT
>NW_018461340.1:0-486 GCF_002113885.1 Mizuhopecten yessoensis
ACATTTTAAGGGCCTGCACAAGAAGAACAATTAGACTTGCTCAAGCCCAGAAAATATTCACATAAACTAAATGCGAGTCTAATATTGATAGAGCGTAAAGCTTTTCTTCCCCACTCCAATACACACATTTAAAAACAAAAGTGAAAAAATAAGCAAAAGGAATTATATCATAAGATAATGTATTCATACATCTATGTAGGTTAAATGTTGCAGTAACCACGGAATTAGATTAGTCTAATCTAAGTCCGTGCAGTAACTAATTAATAACAATCTCTTACACCCTATATGACAATCTCACCCCACCACCACCCCAATTACAATTAATTCTTTATCACCTGTACTGTGCATGTCTTATTCTCATATATACGTTTTAGCTTAAGTTTGGAGAAGAGTTTGAAGTGACTTTTGGGGCAAGATTACCATAGGTGAAAGATAAGAGAAAAATATGAACCAACTTCCTCCACCTAACAAGTTATTTTTAGAGTC
>NW_018461341.1:0-486 GCF_002113885.1 Mizuhopecten yessoensis
TGAGAGGGATAGGTTTCGGGGAGGTTCGATTATGGTCTTGGGAGGAATTTAAGTCACCATTGATTGTGGTAGCCGGAAATTTAACAGCTGTAAGATATAGGGATGATTCCTCTGCCCGGTTGCAGTTCCAGTTTTGCAACAGCATCACCTAAGTTTCCAGCATGATAATATCCGGCGGTGTAGCCAGAGTTTGTCAAGACCATAAAACCATAATATTATCCAACTCGGCTGGCAGCCGTACCGTCCAAATTTGTCAGCAATCGAACATTGCTGGGACTAATTGGACAGGAGGATAAGGGGGCGTCGGAATGCCCCCGCTACTCTCGACGAACCAATTAAGGGCTGCCTTATTAGAGGAGTGGTCAATACCCCCGTTAGAAAGGCACTGATTGACTGATTCAGGGCTGTGACAGATGCGCTAGGGGGCATACGAGAGATACTGAGTCGGGCGAATTCATGTTGCAATATTGGGGAGGGGGAGGGGGT
>NW_018461342.1:0-486 GCF_002113885.1 Mizuhopecten yessoensis
ACAAATTATTATCCGTGGTAATAGGGCCTTTGCAACCAGCCAATACCTTTCTCAACTCCACAAAGGGCATACATACGGCGCTGCCATGTAAATGCTCACAGTTAGCATTCAACAATTCTAGCACTGCCCAACCACGTACTCATTTACAGCTGAGTAAACTGGAACAAGCGGAGTTAAGTATCTTGTTAATGGATACAACACAGTGCTACGAGGAAATTTGAACCCGCGACCCTTCGGTCAAGAGCCCGACGTCCTACTACGAGACTACCGTACCTCTAAATGAAGACACATTTTATATAGGTATTGAACGGCTACCACTTAATTATAAGAGAAAAAACGATCTCCTTAAAACAATGCATTTTAAACAAACAATTGAATCTTCTCTATAATTCTGCACATCTACCACGGATGAAGAGATCGATACCATATGGGTTGGATATACGATTAAAGCGGATCTGTCAACAAGAAGACGACTACATTAAAAAC
>NW_018461343.1:0-486 GCF_002113885.1 Mizuhopecten yessoensis
GTAGCAGTGTACAGTAGAAATGGCTTGACCCTAAAAATAAAGGGCCCGATTTCATTTTGCTTAGAAGAATGATTTTTTTTCAAAAACTGTTTTTTCCCAGATTTTGGACTTGTGAAAACCATGGTTACCACATCAAAAAACACCAAAATATGCAAACAATCCTGATTTTTAACCCCAAATTAGACCCCCGCAAGTATAATTATTTTTCTTAAAACATCTCTGAAATTAAATATCGCCTACTCGGTAACAGAAATACTCCCGTTTTAGCATAGGTCATTCCGGTGGATATTTCACAATATTTACACATGTGCCGAGTACAAAAATAGACTACATGAAGAGCTAGCTTTTGTTGTGTAGACACAGATTTTGTCTTTACAGTCACGAATTTAACTCTGCCATTCAGTATTTTTTAAAATGAAAAACCGATTAAATGGCATCTTATTTCAAGTCAACAGCAATAGTCATCGATACTTGCGATGAAACACA
>NW_018461344.1:0-486 GCF_002113885.1 Mizuhopecten yessoensis
TTAACACTTAGCTTTAATTATAAGAGCATTAATTCAGTGATTTTACCTGTACCAACAAGACTCATTTTTGTTTGATTTACAATTAGAAATATATGTTACATGTTATATTATTATGCTTCTGGTATTGTACAATGACAGTTAAAATTCATTTGAAAATATTCATACATTGTTATTAATTCCTCTCTAAATATATTATTTTACCTGTCACAACTAGACACAAATTTGTAATATACAATATTTTATTACTGCAAACTTCCAGATACAGCTTTTAAACACCCTTTTTCTGTGTCTGGTGTTGGCGAAATGTTCAAATACACGCTGGTATGGCACATTTAAACATTCCAATTTATTATGACGCATTCTGCAATTTTCTACAAACCTAGGCAGGTGTGAAGATTTGATTGTATCTACAGTTTAATAATTTCTCAACATGTTGCTCCGCGTAATTCTGGTTCACCCATGAGAGACAATTAAACAAATGTTTGT
>NW_018461345.1:0-486 GCF_002113885.1 Mizuhopecten yessoensis
AATGATAATGTTTTGGTATAATCTAGTCACGTGTCATGATAAGCTCTCCGGAAAAAAATACAAAATCATGTACAAGTTACACGAAAATAACGTCATTAAGTTCAAATGGTTGCAAAATATTAAAGAATTACTAGGTAACTCGGGAATGAACTATGTATGGATATTTCAAGAAACATGTACTGTTAGCAAGCCGCTACTGGAAAATATACTTAAATCAAAGTTACAGGATCAATTTATTCAAAAATGGAATCATGACGTCACAATATCGTCCAGAGGGAATATCTATTCTATTTTTAAGAAAGATTTTGGCTTAGAAGGATATTTGAAACGGCTTGGGGAAAAAGATCGGGAAATAATGTCTAAATTCAGAACATTAAATTCGAAACTCCCTATCGAAACAGGAAAATGGACAGGTGTCTTAAGGGAAAATAGAATATTTCCTCTCTGTAACATCGATGTTGGCGACGAATTCCAGTATTTATTTAT
>NW_018461346.1:0-486 GCF_002113885.1 Mizuhopecten yessoensis
GGGAGGTAAATCTGTCTAGTAGTCCGACTGCATAGTAAAGGGAGACACTGGTACATTCTGCTTTCGCTCGAAATAATTTTCTGCCCTCAATCAGTTATTTCAGACTACACTGTATTTAAAGTATAGAAAACCTTTTAATTGTTATAAATATCTGTTGATTATATTTTATGGTTCTTGTAAAGTTTAAAATAGCTATAGATTAACAGTATATAGGTCTACAATTACTCTGCAAACTGGTGCAAATTTATGAATTCTGTGTTAATTTTCATTGACATGAATCTGTGATATAATTTCCACAATGCGTTTTATGTGTATTAATGTTTGTAATCGTATTTTACTAACATTATTATGTTTTACTAACTATGATGACCGTGTGGTAGATTAACCGTTAGCTAAACATGGCTGTATCCTCGGTAAATATAGTTTCTTATTATACTACTTCAAGATTTTCAAGATTTCAAGATTTTTATTTCACTCAGACACACA
>NW_018461347.1:0-486 GCF_002113885.1 Mizuhopecten yessoensis
TTTACATGACGGGTGTCCGCCATGAAGTGTAAGACGCTTAACCTTCCGGAACACCTGGTCTAAATTTCATTGTTCTTTTTAAATGGTATCCATGTAAAGGTTTATTTTTTTCATATTTTGCCTGTGTTCGAATAATAGTTTTGTTCACAGTTCTCTTGATATTTATCTACAGCTACAAGTAAAACATATATATATGTTAAATTGAACTAAAGTAATGAATACAAAAATCACTATTTTGATTCAAATAGTGAACCAGTTAAAGGAGGCAGTATATAAGTGATTGACTTGTAATTGTTATTAAGATCAAGGTTTTTAATAAACTGCGTTTCTTACATTATATACATACATTTATTTAATCAAACTGTATTGCTTACCTAACCATTACGAAAAAGGTTCATTAGACAGTTTTTACCTAACCATTCTAGAAAAGAGGTGGTTTAGTGAGCTGCGTTGTTTACCTAACCATAAAGTAAACAACCTTATTTC
>NW_018461348.1:0-486 GCF_002113885.1 Mizuhopecten yessoensis
GTACCAACCACGGCAACAGCAGCAGTATCAGCCACAGCAGCAGTATCAGCCACAGCAGCAGTACTAACCACGGTAGTATCAGCGCCAGTATCAAAACCACCAAAAGAACCAACAACACCAGCAGAATGGCCAAAGGTAGCAACAACAATGTCAAGGATGTGGTAAGTCCTGTCAGAATAGGTTTAAGTGCCCAGCATATAATACTCAGTGTCTGTTCTGTGGGTATTGGCATCATACTGAAGACGTGTGCAAGAAAAGAAAAATCAGACCACCCCCAACCCCACCAACATAACTAATAACCAATACTAGGGATACGTGCCTATCCCCAAAATGGATAGGCACCACAGCAAACTAACACAATTTACTAACACCTCTGTTGCAGCTAGGGTTAGCACAAAGCAAAATTCTAACCATTCCGGTGTAGAAGTCATTTCCTTCCCTGCCTGAAAGTTTCCCCGGGGAAAAAATCAGCTAGCTAATTCTTTC
>NW_018461349.1:0-486 GCF_002113885.1 Mizuhopecten yessoensis
GCTAGTGGAATCACATCATCTACATCTTCTCCAAATCTCTGCCACCGTTGGTAGGCACGTCTGCAGTATGAGCATCCCCCACAAGGAAGGCTGTCGACCTGCGTGCCTGCTTTGTAACAGTTACAGAGTTCCTCATGAGTATTAGAACTATATTTCAGCTACTTTGAAGTCTTGATGTAATCAGCTTTAAGATAGTTTTCTACTAGGACTGCAACGATATATTGTGCGAAAATATAGATCGCGATATTTTGAATATGGTACGATACACAATATGTTTTGGAGGTTACGATACACCTACGATATTTTTCGGATTTTATGGTTTCTGAATTCAGTCTACTCACATTCGATCAAACATGGCGAGTGACAGCTCTTGCTCCTCATTAACGTCGAAAGACGTGAATTGTTTTAGACCTTGTCTATTTCCAGTTTTAATATTGCAATATATCTTTTATCTTTGCTTCTACTGTTACTATATGTATCGTGATA
>NW_018461350.1:0-486 GCF_002113885.1 Mizuhopecten yessoensis
TATATATTCACCATGAAGATTGAATTGTGTAACTTCAGTGGCTTCAAGATCTACCCAGGTCGTGGTAAGATTTTCGTCAGATCTGACAGTAAGACTTTCCGTTTCATCAATGGTAAGTGTGAATCTTACTTCCTTCAACACTTAAAGCCATCTAAGCTCGACTGGACTGTTGTTTTCCGTCGTCTTCACAAGAAGGGTATTAGTGAAGAAGTTGCCAAGAAGAGAACTCGTCGTACTGTTAAACACCAACGTGGTGTTGTTGGTGCCTCCTGGGAAGCTATTAAGGCCAAGCGTATGCAAAAGCCAGAAGTCAGAGCTGCTCAACGTCAACAAGCTATGAGACAAAACAAGGAAAAGAAGAAGCAAGCTCAAGCTGCCAAGAAGGCTGAAAAGGCTAAGAACGTCGCTCGTGGTGGTCCAAAGCAAAAGATCAGCAAGCAACAAGCTCGTGGTGCTGCTCAAAAGATCCTCCCAACTTCTCGTTAA
>NW_018461351.1:0-486 GCF_002113885.1 Mizuhopecten yessoensis
CCCAGCCACTAATCCAAAGAGAAAACAAATGTGGCCATAACAGTTACGACAAAACTCGAGGATTAAAAGATCCACAAGCAGAGTGAACTACTTTGTATATTGAAAGATAAACGTAAGACACACAGAGATGTGATTACAACTTAACAAAGAGTGTTGAGAAAATGATTAACAAAATGGGCACTCCTATTCCCCACGACCCGAATGATTCCGGGATGGGGGTATTGTGAGCCTTTTTCTATGTCTTTGATACATTTGTAACATGATTTCTCTTTTTATAATAGATGTGACCACGCCTGTAAGCAGCGAAGAATGCCCTGCATACCACACCTACTATGGAAATTTATATTACCACTACTGCAGTGAGGTGTGTTGTGACAATTATAATCCCACTGATTGTTGTGTTTGGGTATACAGGTACGAACCTCTCATCTCCAGTTACTCCAGCACAGGCGGCTTGTAAGTATTGGACACCTGCTCCTTTTTTTT
>NW_018461352.1:0-486 GCF_002113885.1 Mizuhopecten yessoensis
AGATCTTCAATTAGGACAGAAACCTGTATAAACAATCCCAATTTGGATATTTATTTTAATTCAAAACTGAACTTGTGTAAAAATGCAAAAAAATATTTTGAACAAGGAAATGGAGGTATTCATGGCAAAAAAATATTTCTTTATTAAACTGAACTTGTGGTGTGAAAACCCACCTGTTCTGAACAGTCACCATTGGTGTTGGTAGTTAGCTGTAAAGACCAATAAATTTGTACAAAGCTGAATGTAATCCCGAGGTGGAGGGGCTTTGAGATGAAGGAAGGCCACTATATGCCATACAGTGATAGTAGTGGTAACAATCCGTGTTGGCTCAGGTATTGATCTCGCTTAAATCAACGTTATCACTGTACACACTTAAGCGTGCTTTATAGTAACGCGTTCACAAGCCAAACTATCAGCTTTCACTAGTCAATGTAGCACTTAATTTGTATCGAACAAAATCGGGAAGAAATTGCTCAGCATTAATCA
>NW_018461353.1:0-486 GCF_002113885.1 Mizuhopecten yessoensis
CCAAAGAACGATCCAAGTGAAGTTAAATACGTTGTTCTCAGAACTACTGGTGGTGAAGTTGCTGGTGGTTCTACCCTTGCTCCAAAGATTGGTCCACTCGGTCTTAACCCAAAGAAGGTCGGTGATGATATTGCCAAGGCTACTTCCGCTTACAAGGGTCTTCGTCTTACCGTTAGACTTGTTATCCAAAACAGACAAGCTAAGGTTGAAATTGTTCCAAGTGCTTCCACTTTAATTATTAAGGCTCTTAAGGAACCAGTCAGAGACCGTAAGAAGGAAAAGAACATCAAGCACGATGGTAACCTCACTCTTGATGAAGTTATTGAAATCGCTCGTACCATGCGTGAAAAGTCCTACGCTAAGGATCTTGCTGGTGTTGTCCGTGAAATTCTTGGTACCTGTTTCTCCATTGGTTGTACCGTCGAAGGTCAATCTCCAGTCGATGTCACTGAACAAATTAAGAACGGTGAAATTGATATCCCAAGC
>NW_018461354.1:0-486 GCF_002113885.1 Mizuhopecten yessoensis
AATATGAGAGAAAGATTTCCAGCTGTTGTATGTCATTTAGATATATAGCTAGACTGACTTATATCAATGTAACATACAGACAACAGTGTATGATGGTCAATGGTAAATAAACATTTAAAAATAATATTTTGCAAAATGAATAAAACAGTACTCGTTATTATTGTATTAAGCTGATTTAAAGTATTCCATTTTCTTGTCACTTAGTAATATATACAACATTTATAAGCGCCCTATATAACTATATAATTTGTAAAACTATTCTATAGCGCTTGTAATTATGTTTCTTTGCTATCATAAAATTTGGTCCTATCGCCGTGACATCAAACGCTGGGCCGCAGTAGTCTGAAAACGCACCTGTTTACTTAAGCTTTTTTGCTGTTCGGCCAGGTTACTTTGTCCTGTGTGATTCCTTTTTCTTGGGGTTTTCCGGAGTTCCTGACCGAGAAATGGATACAACATCTCGAGAGAAAAAACAGTGCAGAATCT
>NW_018461355.1:0-486 GCF_002113885.1 Mizuhopecten yessoensis
GAATGCTGCTATTTACTGACCAAGTGCTTAATAGATTGGTTATTTCTAGTGACAAGACAGTAAGATCTAAATGTGATATGCCACCGGTTCTAATGTCTATCCAGATTCCTTGATCGGGTTCGTTAAATTATGTAATGTTATTTCCTATGAGCCACGTTCTAGTATATCCCCTCTTTAGTTATTGTCATTACTTCCCCACATTACATTAGCAGCATTAAAGTCCCCAGATAAGATACAGTGTCGGTATTTTGATGGTATGTTCGACATTGTATCTAGATCTTCTTTCTCTTTTGTTATACTGGGACTTATGTATTTTAAAAAAAATACTATTATTCATTATTACTGTGATATGTTATAGTGCTAAGCATATCACTTGTGCTGTCGGTGCTGGGAAAGATTCATCACAATTGTTGTACATGTATACTGCTATTATGCGCATAATTTTTGACTCTCTCGCTACTTCTTTTCTATTCCATCTTTCAATTA
>NW_018461356.1:0-486 GCF_002113885.1 Mizuhopecten yessoensis
TTATACGAACTGTATGTTATACAAACTGTATGCTATACTAACTGTTTGTTATACTAACTGTATGCTCTATGAACTGTATGTTATAGGAACTGTATGTTATGATAACTGTATGATATACTATACTAACTGTATGTTATATTAACTGTATGCTACATGAACTGTATGTTATGGGAACTGTATGTTAAAATAACTGTGTTACGCTAACTGTATGTTATACGAAGTGCATGTTATGCTAACTGTATAGTAAACTATCTGTTTGTTATACTAACGGTATACTATGCTAACAATATGCTATATTAGCTTATGTTATGCTAGCTGTATGTTATACTAACTGTATGTTATACAGACTGCATGTTATACAGACTGTATGCTATACAGACTGTATGCTATACTAACTGTATGTTATACTAACTGTATGTTATACGAACTGTATGTTATACTAACTGTATGTTATATTAACTGTATGTTATACTAACTGTATGTTAT
>NW_018461357.1:0-486 GCF_002113885.1 Mizuhopecten yessoensis
AAATGCGTCATATGCTATTTAATTAATCTTTAATGTATTGTATTAATTAACTACTAATTATTTAATGAGAAACAAATGACTTCGTCGCTGGCCAAATATCAGGAAAATGTATTCATAATGGCAAAGACTAAAAATACCGTCATTTTTTTGTGTATTTCCACTTGGCAGCTTGTAGCCGAGTTAGTCTTCAGACTGGGCTGTCCGCCGTGATAAAGCACAACTTGGATGTGTTTTATGACACCTCTTTGAAGTTCTTAGTCACTATTTTTTAAGTGTGTTACATAATATATATTAATTGATTATGATCATCGACAGAATACAAATCCTCGTTAATATCAGTTATAGGTGCTGTATAACACCATCTGATTCCTTGAGAAAACCAATTCAGACATATTTTAGATAAATCTGTATATAACCCTGCTTATCGTTCAGTGATTATGGAAATAGCAACAACTGGTCACCCGTTGTCAATATAATGTGACTGGG
>NW_018461358.1:0-486 GCF_002113885.1 Mizuhopecten yessoensis
CCTTTTTCACACCTTTAAAATTTGATTTAGCATTTGTTTTTGTTGCCCATTTGTTGGCCCTAATGACCTATTTTGATGGGCCTTTGGCATTGACAATAACAATAATATTGTCAGTGCTATTTATCAGGGAGTACTTGAGGGATCTTTATATAATTTGATATGTATGTTCCCCTTGATCCTTAGTTGGGCTGCATGTTTTGTTTTGAGAGTGATCATAAAAACAAGATGGTCGAAGGAACAACTTAACATATCTTTCTCACATTGCAATGATCAGCTCTATTTCTTTCACATTAAGTACCGTACTAGTAAATATGTGAAATTACAAACTCACTTTGAAGGTTTTCTTTTATACACATCAGTATTAAGTTAAGATCAATGGTTAACTCAAGGTGCATTTACTGTTAACATGACCCTTTTGAACAGATAAGAGAAAAGAAGAGAAAAGATCAAACTGACAAGAAACTAATTATATATATATATATATAA
>NW_018461359.1:0-486 GCF_002113885.1 Mizuhopecten yessoensis
TATGATTTTTCTGTCAACCCCTATCTTATGATTTCACTGTCACCACCTTTGGTATGATAAGGCAACACGCTTAAAGAAACAATCAAGGAAAATTAATTAAGACGTCAAAATCAGCTGTCGACTGGAAAAGTAAATTTCAAATCAGGATAAAAGCACAGGTTGCACCAGCTGATAACTATTGCATTCAACTTTATGACTGATATTGAAGAAGGGATCATCTCCTATCTTGAAGGTATTCCTGATTGAGATTTTGAGCGTCTTGTCCTCTGCTTTAGCATGTCTCGGGTTAGACAATAAAGACTATCACCTCTCAGGCTTATCTTTTCTTGCATATCTCAAGGTAGGGAATATTATATTACTGATTCACAAATCAAACAGGAGGAAGCATCACAGGTTTTAGGATGTTTCTACAGCTTCAAACGAAAATGAAAAACAGGCAAATATAGCAATAGGTTTTGTTAGTCCATGTTATTACATCTGTAATCA
>NW_018461360.1:0-486 GCF_002113885.1 Mizuhopecten yessoensis
GAAGGATATAACTGTATTACCTGAAGTATGATCTGCTTAGCTTTGTGATGAGCATCTTTCCTTGCTCGTTGTTCTTTCTTCTTGCTGTCCAGCACCTTTTGACGCTTCTCTCGATTCTCTTTCACCTGAGGCAGCAGAAATGAAGAACTGTTTAACAGATTAATCCCCCACCCCTGTATATGTCTTTGTAGAGCAGGTGTGTACAATTCCACTAGCCGGATGACCGATATTTTCAATATTTACAATGAAAATATATAGGTTAGTGATAAAAATCATTATAAATATTTACACTTACGATGATATTTTTAAGAGACTGGGTCAAACTCTCCTAAAGTTAGGATGATATATTTCACTCAAGATTCTCATCAGAAATTTGGTGAAAAGGATCAATATCGTAGGTTTTCTCTTACAAGAAAAACTTATCGTAATTTTTTTGTGAAAAGATTCACAGGCTTGTAGAATTTAAAAAAAATGCCTACAAGCAGG
>NW_018461361.1:0-486 GCF_002113885.1 Mizuhopecten yessoensis
TTTTTTCTTCTTTTTTTAATGAAAAAATATATGCACAATTCAAAATGCATTTTTTCATGTCAAGTATTTCAAACCAATATTTAATACCATGGCATTACTTGTAGATGTTTCGACTTTCAGCAACCTCTCACAGTAATATTTAGATGTACGCTTTCAATGTCTGGCCCTTTGACTGACCCGATTACTTAACACGCATAACACAGTATGCTACAAACAAACAGGTCAAACAAATATAACATGGTCTTAAAATTATGACGCAAATTGGAATACGTTGCAGATAAAGCAAATATTCCTTTAGAATACTACCAAGCTTAATATTTCCCGCTCAACGAGTTAGCGGGGGATATAGAAATGGGGTCCGTCCGTGCGTCCGTCCGTCCGTGCACCTGGTTAAGAAAAATCGCTCTCATCTATAGCTTGCCCACTTCAAGTGCTGTGTTGATTATACTTGCATTATATGTTTATCTAGGGTTGCTCTGCTGAATG
>NW_018461362.1:0-486 GCF_002113885.1 Mizuhopecten yessoensis
CATAGTTCCATGGTCAGTACTATTCTGTAATCATTATGACTTGAAATGAAATATCTACAAGGTACCTTATTTCATGTCCCCCGTATATTGTTTGTCAATCTATTATATCGTGCATCTACTTGTTAAATAATTAGATAGCAAACTGTGCAGACATCCCATAACGGGGCGAGCGATTGTTTATTGCACGGTTGTGTATCATTTCGGACGATGTGCGGACATTGTGTTTACAATTTGCTCACGTTATATATCTGGACCGTTGTGCGATCACACAGCATTATTATTTTTCGTATATGTCATTATGACAAAAATATCGGTTGTATTATGTTGATAAAGTCGCATATCTCAATGGTAAAACGTGCAATCAGGTCATCCCTACGATATACGCTTGAGACAACTTTACCTGTCAATATTCCGGGGTATCAAATGACTTTTAATACGTGTCGTGACCGACGTAACCAATCAAGAGGTGTATGCTAACACTACACG
>NW_018461363.1:0-486 GCF_002113885.1 Mizuhopecten yessoensis
TGCTACTTAACATTATCACTAAAACAGACTTTAAATCGATGTAATCATCACTTGTGATCAAATATATGAACCTATCTGAAATGTTCAAATTGTTAACAATATGTGTCTCCTGGGCATATACAGGAATTGGTAATTAAAAAGATATCCAATTATAATTTAAGGCAAGAGGAGACTGTAGATGTACCTAGGGGTATGACTACCATGTATGGTACAAATTCATTTCGGTATGGGGCTGTCCGCATATGGAACTGTCTGCCCAACGACCTAAGAAAGGCTGATAACTATAAGGATCCCCACAGGATGCTGTACGATGAGTGTTAGGTTAAGGCATTATTAGGTATAGGAGCCGTCTTACAAAAACTATACTTATACAGTTAACATATATAGGATAGACGGCCCCTTCTCCAACCTATCCCCCTCTTCTACTCTGTTACTCCATACTGTATCCCTTCTACTCATTTTCCTTTCTGTTCTTCGTCTGCTGGA
>NW_018461364.1:0-486 GCF_002113885.1 Mizuhopecten yessoensis
AAGAAGAGAGATGAGAGAAGGTTTAGATGATAGATGAAATGAAGATGACATAGATGAGAGATGAAATGATAAAGATGAAGAATAGGATGAAATTGATAAGATGAAATTGCCAAATGATAAGAATTTAGAGGAAAACAATATAAATGGGAGACAAAATATGAGAAGAGATGATACAGATGAAGAAGAGAATTGTATAGGAGAGAAGGAGATGATGCTGAGTTGATAAGGAAGAAAAGGAAGATGATGTAAATGAGAGCTTTATTGATAAAGATGAAGAAGAGGTTGACGTCTAGGAGAGAGCTGATTGAGGAGGAGAATAGTGTACTGTGGAGGACGGAGATCTAACTCGTCCTGACAGAGTGTAGTGATATCTCTATTGATGAGGCAGTACGCTGGTAATGGAGATAAGGCTACGATATCTCTTTGTGTCTGTGACCATATCAGATACACTGCCACAAGCTTGTGGCAACAGATTTCTACTTTCCT
>NW_018461365.1:0-486 GCF_002113885.1 Mizuhopecten yessoensis
AAGTATCGTATTAGAAAGTTTTGGTTCTAGTCAGTTTCGACTCTAAGCCGACAAGCGCTTTATGTAATTTTGGAATGTGTATTACTCTTGCTTTGGCAAGATGATGAGCTACGCTATTCCATATGAGTGCAATGCCCTCACATATGGAAAATATGGCATTATAAAGTTTTAGGTTCCTAGTCAGTGTCGACTCTAAGCAGACAAGCGCTCTGTGTATACATGAAAAGTATATATGAACTCTTGCTCTGGTGAGATTAATGATGTGCCTGAATAATTCAAATGTATTGATGCAATACCTGAATGTCGTTAAACCTTTAATGACAAATGATAATAACGGCTTTTCTTTTAAAACGTTAACTTTTTTCGGTGTTTAACAAAGAATTTACAAGCTTGAACAACTCTGGTAAAACTCTAGATACTAATATTTCAAAGTATGGATTTGTTCTACATAGGTTTCCGACCATAACCAATTGTTCCTTTACTTAC
>NW_018461366.1:0-486 GCF_002113885.1 Mizuhopecten yessoensis
AGTGTATCTAAAAGTAACCATTTTATTTTGAATCATTGCAATGCCTTGTATTGATCCACTGTCTTTTGTGGGTTTGTTTGTCACGGGTTTTCGCCCTCAAAACAATTAAGGTCGAGTCGCTAAGGCGCCGCTTTACTGCGCCATCTGACTGAAATATCATAGCCTTGACAAAATAGTCTGAAACGTTACCTGGTAACATTATATTAACATCTGGCTAACCTGATATGTCAGGAAAGTCACTGCCAAACATAAAGGGCAAAAAGGAAAGGAAATAAAATCATTATAACGAGTAGTCATGGGGGAAGCAGATCAATTAAATCATCTTCTTTGTTACCCATAGAAAGACACAAGTACAATCCTCAGTCTACACGGGCGCCCATAATGGTGCAATAACGTTTAGCAGCGCTCACATTTGTTCTGTCTTACGGAACCTGCATACATTCTATAGAACAATCAGTTGCGTATATATAATAGTGTTGAGCATGT
>NW_018461367.1:0-486 GCF_002113885.1 Mizuhopecten yessoensis
CGATCGATTTTTTTAAAATAACGTCATGATTGGTTTTACCAGTAAATTAATTAAAATTGTTCTCAACAACGTACTTTATACAAGATAAGTCGATTGGTTCGGACGCATGTGACATTCCTCATTTATATACGAGACAAACGTACAACAACGGAAAGTGTAATTACAGACGATGACAACTTTAAAACTGAAAGCAGTGTTGTGAATTAAACTGAACGTGCATTTTCCCCCGTCAACGAGTTTTGTGTCATGAAACTTTTAACGTCATGAAACAAACTCCATACAAGATGGTCATTTGCTGAAACGGTCATGTCAAAAAAGATATATTGTTGCAGTGACGCTAGGTATTTATTTGGCTGAACGAGGGTTCTTGCACGGACAAGGACAAGCTGTAACATCACTGTTTTTTCAGCTTTATATACAGGAACTGATAGTAATGGGCTGATGATCGATCATAATCGAGAGTCGTCCGGTTTGCCCTTTCTGATT
>NW_018461368.1:0-486 GCF_002113885.1 Mizuhopecten yessoensis
TCATATATCAGCTTATTGAATTATCCCCATAAGCCTATAACATCGAGGATTAGACGATTTGGCATAACGGTTTATGGGAAGGGAAAAGAACAGCCATTGGCTGAAACTCGTTACCATGGAAATGGTTGTCCCGAGAGCTTTGATAGGGAACCTTTAGCCTGTAATCCTATTGTATAAATGGGTCTAATCTGCTGGAGGAAAGGTTCACTGAGCAACAAACCTAGAGGGGAAAACTACAGCAAGCCTCGTAGAGTGAATTCACTGGAATGTGGTAGTTTGTGATACAACGGCTGTTCCATCATTCAGAAGGATTTCTATACACTTTTGGAATTATTTTGTTTGTGTATGTTCTCTGGAATTATCAGCAATCATGTGTGCTTATCCTTCGCAGTGGATTATATATAAATTGTTTTATTTTTATTTTTATTGTGTTTATAAATGATAATAACTGACGTGAAAAGTACGATTGTAACCAAACAAAGAGAC
>NW_018461369.1:0-486 GCF_002113885.1 Mizuhopecten yessoensis
TTCAGATAAATAGACACACCGTCTTTTTGCCTTTCAACACCAAAAGGGACACATCAAGCTGACAATACTTGATCTGGATGGTTTAACGGCTAGCATATCTAGACAATCCTACGCACCAAAACATAGTTTTGTGTTGAAAAACAAAATAAGAAAAATGATATAATCCTTTGTTGTTCTTCTTAATTTATTCGGTACTTTATTTCATATTTCATTAAAGTTACTATCCAATTTAGTTATTTGATAAAAGTCTCGTCATATCAATTCGGTTCATCCGAATCTAAATGGTTGTGAGTGAGGTAAATGACGTTGTTGTGTCACCACTTATCCTGATGATGAAATATCAACACCACCTTTGTCATTTATACTTATTCACTGCTTCCTTTATGCCATATGCCAATCGCTTGACCATACTTTGGAACTGAGGATGCTGACACGTGTTTCATTTGACTTGCGTTTGTCCCAATCAAAACTAATAAGAATAGCTTG
>NW_018461370.1:0-486 GCF_002113885.1 Mizuhopecten yessoensis
AACGAGAGATAAGCACCAGAAAGAAGGGACGAGATATCAAAAACGCGGAACATGTGCATGTGGGAATCTGGCCCGGTGGTCTTCCTGATAGCTATACAGGCGGAAGCATACCTTTTCGTGACATGAACAAAGTTTCAAAGTAGAACAATAAATGGTTGCTAAAATTTCATCCTTTAAAGTATAAATATATATACATTTGTATATAGGTGGATCATATGGAAGAAGAACATATTACCTTTACGAGGAGTGGAAAGGAGACGGATATAGGAGTAATTATAGACAGAGCCGTCACATTTGAAGTTCAAAGTAGACGATCCTTTCATTTTCTAAACGAACACAATTTTTCACTGTTATACGAAACATAGTAAGTGTTCATCTTGAATATGCAAATACTGTACGACATCCCTTCAAATCAAATCATAGATCCGTCTGGATGGTCCTAGGCTACATTCGCGTAACCCGGTTGAAACGGTACGTGTGGCGCAG
>NW_018461371.1:0-486 GCF_002113885.1 Mizuhopecten yessoensis
TTTTTTTGTGATGAAGTGTATTTGTTGCAATAAGTAGAGACAAAAGGCGAAAAAAGTAGTTCTTCGCCATCTAGCTGCAAGTTTTTGAGTATGTTTGAAATAATAGCTTTTCTGTGGTAACACCACCATTTTATCTGGTTACACTGCAGATTTTGAACATATTTTAAAGTCACATATTCATAGTTCTAATTCATTATATGTAGTTGGCATGCGATGTGAGGTTTCAAAAGTTGAAAATGAACTGACATGTAGCCAAATGATGCAATTCTTCAGATAATTGGTCAATAACCCAATATTCTTGGAAAATACTACATGTAGTAATACTTGATATCAAATGTTCAGGAGAAAGTAAGCTTCCATTTTATAAATCAAATACCTTTTCTAATGACGAAAAATGCAGCTTTTTGTAACGTTAAGATTATATCATCACATGGAAATTAGGCACAATACTAAGTTTATACATACCGAGGAACAATTTAACGTTGA
>NW_018461372.1:0-486 GCF_002113885.1 Mizuhopecten yessoensis
AGAAAAGAAATGCACGACCAGACTGGGATTCAAACCTGGGACCCTTCGAACTCAGATTATCTAGCAATTGAACTACCTGGTCGCCGACCAACGACCTAGTCCAGTACCGCTTCATTCGATTCTTCTCTCCTTTTTTAGCCCACCATAAGATCAAATCGCCCTGCGTCCGTGGTCCGTCCTTAAACAATTCTTGTTGTCGCTATTTCACAGAAAGTATTGAAGGGATCTTTCTCAAATTTGATATGTGGGTTCCATTTGGTCCCTAGTTGTGCATGTTCAATTTTGTGACGGCTCATATATTTTGACAGGCGGGCATCTTGGATTTTGACAATGAATGTTTGTTAGCGCTATTTCTCAGTAAGTATTCGAGGGATCTTTCTAAAATTTGATATGTAGGTTCCCCTTCGTCTATAGTTGTGCAAGAAAAAAATAATAAGAGCTTAGCTCTCGGGCACCGAAGGCGCCCGAGCGAAGCTCTTTAATGGT
>NW_018461373.1:0-486 GCF_002113885.1 Mizuhopecten yessoensis
TGCAATAAAACTACGAAACTTTTGATCAAGGCGTGCAGTATCTGATTAATTTAAGGTTGAAATGTTGAACTCCCCCTAATTAAAATATCAATCCAGTTTGTAGAGGTATATTGTGTTGATGACTGCTTATGTAATTACATTGGATATCCAATTCCTGCTAAAAATCTTGATATTTTCTTTCAAAACTTGTCAGGAATTTTTTTTTGCTTATATTTACCCTTTGTAAGGATGTGATAAAGAGTTTTTGATACGGAATGATTATACTAGCGATACCAGGTCGACAAATTAATTTCAAAGAAAATGTAAAAATAAATAAAATAAAAAAATCAGTTTAAATATATGAAGTACGCTCGTCATAACCCATACAAATATATGCATATATACAACGGATGTTGTTTTATAAAAATATCACTATAAATATAAAAGACAAAAAGGCATACTAAAACTATGGCCAATTTGACTAGGCTTACATTAGGTAAATACTTT
>NW_018461374.1:0-486 GCF_002113885.1 Mizuhopecten yessoensis
TAACCCTAACCGACGTTATCATGCCTACTCTTGTTTGAAAATACTCAAAGGCATCTTTATCGTGCACGGTTGTATAGTTATACACGGGCCACCATGTAGAGTCCCATCCGACGGTTATGGTTTAGTGGTTAGTGGTAATGGTTTAGTGGTTAGTGGTAATGGGTTAGTGGTTAGTGGTTATGGGTTAGTGGTTAGTGGTTATGGTTTAGTGGTTAGTGGTTTGTGGTTAGTGGTTTAGTGGTTAGTGGTTAGTGGTTTAGTGGTTAGTGGTTATAACAGAACTGCTGTATACCGGGATATTTTCGCCGTACTTTTAATTCCGCCCTTCGTAATGAGGGCAAAAAACAGCAACCATAATTTAATGGTAATACATGCGATGAGCGAAATGACACTCGCGGAATATAAATTCTATATTGTACGTAGTGGTGACTTCTTCTACATAATTCATAAAACTTATCATCAGAACATTGTATCAGAAAGACGTAT
>NW_018461375.1:0-486 GCF_002113885.1 Mizuhopecten yessoensis
AAAAACTGGAAATACGATATTAATAAAGTTGTGTTGGTTTTCCTTTCCTTAACTTTTCCCAATAAATGTGACAGTTTTGATATTTATGGGACGCATGTGATAATAAAATCTCAAACTCGTATCAATCTCTATTCTACATATATAACACTTAGATAACATGGTATTTATTCACTAATGAAACACGCATTAAGGATGTAATCTTCTGATCTTTCAATCACGGTCAAGTCTCTTTTTATCTCGTGTAAGGTTGTTGTTTTTTTGTAATATTTAACAAAGTATAATTAATTTTAATAGCCAACACGCATCTTAAAATAAGTCAAATATCTAGATATATGTTGACCAATTTTTCGGCCATTTTGAAAATGTATATTTTTTGTGTATTTCTTGCGCTTCACGAACAGCGAAAAACTCACCTTTTTAAAGCTAGATTGATCACTTAAATCGTCAGTGTGTCGCCATTTTTAATTGTAGCAAATTCATTTTCGC
>NW_018461376.1:0-486 GCF_002113885.1 Mizuhopecten yessoensis
TTCGACACACTTACTGAGATCTTTCGTATATTAGTTAAGTATGAACTAAATTTATTATTACCTATTCAGAACCATACTCGAACGGTCACAGAGTAACCCAGGTACATTGTTCAAAACCTAACATTGCGTTAATTCTGGAAGGTTTCTTATATGGCTTTTTATCTATCACAATACCACAGGGCGATCAGGAACTGCTGCAGTGTGAGGTAACTACATACTTCAACGTACTATGTAAATATTGGTAAGTTAGTGTTCATTTGATTACGCCTCACTTCATTTATGGTGATATATGTTACCTAGACGGTTACATGGTATTATGTAAGATATAAACAATAATATAGCAAAGCAAATAGACATGCTATATATTTTGATGAATTAGTGAATGGTGTATCAATAAAAATCATTAAAATATATTTAGCGTGTCTATATCTTACATAATATCATGTGACCCTCTAGGTAAAATATATAGGCTATGTATGAAGTGAG
>NW_018461377.1:0-486 GCF_002113885.1 Mizuhopecten yessoensis
TAAAACATTATAATAAAAGACTGTATATAAATATTTTGTCTGTATCGTCATTAAAAATGTTGACCGAGGAAGAGAAGCGACTTGTTGATGGGGTGTATTACAATTTCGAGAACGGAGGTAGTTTCATGAGTCCAACGAAAGTTCATCAAGTTTTGAAAACCCGAGGTATCACTTCGTCAGGTCTATAAAAGTTTAGAAGATATATCCAGAGCTTAGACGAGTATAGCTTACAAAAAACCAGTCAACCGTTTTTTTACGAGAGCTCGGGTCCTTACGGGGAATTCCAAGCCGATCTTGCAGACGTGTCGAACCTCTCTAAACAGGATGACAATATTCGGTTCCTTCTCGTTGTCATAGATGTATTCAGCCGCTTCTTATGGGTGGAACCTACACAAACGAAAACGATAAAAGACGTGTTAGATGCTTTTAGAAAGATTGTCAAACACTAAAAAACCAAAAGGTTTGTATACCGATGCAGGTAAAGAA
>NW_018461378.1:0-486 GCF_002113885.1 Mizuhopecten yessoensis
TTGATTGAAATATAAGGTTTGAATCTTGCTTTGGTCGATTTCATGAGGTGACGATAAGGGTTGGTCTTGAAACAAATTCAACATGAACTGCTTCGCAGTTCATTTAATTTGTTTCAAGACCAACTCAATTCGTCACCCCATGAAATCGAACAATGTTTTTCTTCTATGCAGTCCCATTCCGTTCAGGCACCTTTTCAAATGACGTAATGTGATACGTATACCATGCTTTTCTGAAAGAAAGCGTATTATTTCAGCATAAGCCATGCCAAGCATGAAATGCGTCTCTATAAGTGTTCTGTGAGTCTCCATGCTCTTTGTTACAGTCGCATGCCCGCGCATGCTTTATCTCGTGCGCAAGATATAATTAATTTGCTCGCACGACATAATTATCTCATGTGCACGACATATTAACTCGTTATAACGAGATAAGCTATCTCGTTATAACGTGTCAAAAATGGAAAATTTCTCATAAGAAATGAAATTTCA
>NW_018461379.1:0-486 GCF_002113885.1 Mizuhopecten yessoensis
TGGGTAAGTTCTTACAAAATACCCTAATATTCCTCGTACCCGTAAGATCATGATCTTAAGGAGGTGTCGCCATTTATAAGGAGCAGATTTTCATGAAGTTTGATGTCAACTACATCATAGAAACTCTCAACAGTTGATAAATTCGAGAATGTTTCAAATACCAACAAGATTGCAGCACATTGCCAAGATTCCCAAGTGCTAAACTAATGATGATAACCTGTTTACGTGTCACCCCGCCTTCCAGAGTTCTATACCGCATACCAACTTTAATGATCAAACGTGAAATAATATGGGATATGTGCTCAAAATAAAGGTCAGATGTCAAAATGTAGGTCACGCTGACCTTTTACTAAACGTGATACACACACACACATGCCCCCCCCTCCCCGCTCCTCCCATAATGTAATGTTTAACTTGGTGTGACACTCACCATGAACGCTAACCTATATATATCTAGTAAATATAACTGTTTCTTGATGTGACACA
>NW_018461380.1:0-486 GCF_002113885.1 Mizuhopecten yessoensis
AAATTTTATATGAAATGGAAACCCAGTGAAGAACAAATATTGTAAAATTTCAAATAACTTTTGAATTCAAAATGCATGTTTTTGTTAAAAAAATATGTATTTTTCAGCTTTTCAGGCAACTTATGACTCAATGAACAAGGGAATTATTGGCTGTGTGCGACAGAATCGTGCATGCCGTCTTATATTGGCCATAAGCACCCCCTGGTTACTGCCTGCAGACATCTTCTACACCTACACTCTAAGGTGAGCGAATTAAACCAACCCTGAGGGGAGCAAACTTTACCGGCAACAGTACTTAAACATTTTGTAAAAAGATTTATGAGACTAATACAGTTTAACCCTGTTATCTCGAAGTCGACGGGGTCATGGGAAAACTTTGAGTTATCCGAGTATTCGAGATATGCATGTTCATATATTTGGTATGAAGTTTGCTGTTTGGAAATAACATTAGCAGTCGTTGATTTGTATTAATAGCCAATGCTTATA
>NW_018461381.1:0-486 GCF_002113885.1 Mizuhopecten yessoensis
GTGGCCATAGTTGTCGTAAAATGGGTAAACGATAAGATATGAAGCTCAGCTGAAGCAGAGTAATCGGTGGTATCCTGGAGGATATATAGTATGTATTTCGAGTATTCTTTATTTCACGAGCAGACACCTCATAATTTATTCGCGTATTATATTAAAATCGGCGAATGATTGGAGAACCATACATTACATGTATGCTATAGTAATCTTATTATTCCCAAAGAAATATAATGATTTACAGTGTATAGTAATCAAAGTTCTCGTTATTCAGATGTATCACATCATCAATATATCTTGGCATCATCTAACCGTCACGGCCGTATACTCTGGTACTGATGTACCTGTATGGTAGCGCGATGCAGAGTCTTCAGCATAAAATGCACGTGTAAGTAGTTTATTGTTCGCGTAGATCGTGTCCATACTCCACAATGACAGCTAACAGTACTACCGACGTCTATATATATCCCAAAATATCCCAAATATCATAAA
>NW_018461382.1:0-486 GCF_002113885.1 Mizuhopecten yessoensis
ATTTATACTATATATTTATGGATCTGATTATTTCTTTTACATTTGTATCCTCTTTTTTCTATTTTAAATATAATGTTGTCCTTTAGAGGTATTTAGCAGTAAGCTTGTTTTGGTCATGTGGTTAAAAATAAACACCCTTGGATCCTTAATGTAAAACAAGATCGTTCGATAAAGAAAGTTCATATCTTCTAAAGGACTATGACATCAGCAATAAGTTACAATGTACAAGTTAAACACTGCAACCGTATTTACATATAGCGAAAACCCGCCGATAAAGACAGCAGGCAAAAGAAGAGAAAAGATTCGATGAAATGTATTTGTTGAATAAATAAATAAGTAAAAACATTCCTTTTTCTTACCTCCATTTATTACTGAAACGTTCGTTCCATCCATGTATAGGTATCTTTAGTTACATCCGAAATCAAATGAAACATTTCACATGTGTCGTATGCATTTTGCACAAAACTCTTCACAGATCTAAACAAT
>NW_018461383.1:0-486 GCF_002113885.1 Mizuhopecten yessoensis
TATCTTGCTCAAAGATACAACACAGTGCCGTGCCGCTACTCGAACCCGCAACCCTTCGGTCAAACGAGCCTGGCATCCTACCACTAGACTACCGTGCCTCAAGTTGCCATGATTAAAGAAGTATCTATATTGTATATCAATGCTTCGTCACAAATAATCATAATTAAACTGTGTAAAAAAAAAATCAATAATCAAAAAGAAGTGTTGGAATATTATCTTAAACACGAGAGTTGGGCATATTGATCTTTATTCAAAGTGCAGGCTAGGTTATTTGACATTCTTGTTTTTGGATTTTTTTTAAAACTCGTTCCAACACTTATTTTTACAGGAAATTTGAATGTGAGCTACACATTGACAGCTCGAGGAAGGTAAGTGCATTTTATTTAAACTGAAGATTGTAATATAGGTCAATGCGAAGGTCGATATAAATCATTAAGTTCATCGACGCAGTGAGGTCATTCTGTCCAAAAATGTTTATCTACGAGA
>NW_018461384.1:0-486 GCF_002113885.1 Mizuhopecten yessoensis
TTGTACATATGTTGTAGCGTGTCTATTGTACATGTGTTGTAGCGTATCTATGGTACATATATTGTAGCGTGTCTTTTGTGCATATGTTTTAGCATGTCCATTGTACATGTGTTGTAGCGTGTCTATGGTACATGTGTTTTAGCATGTCTGTTGCACATATGTTGTAGCGTGTATATTGCTCATGTGTTGTAGCGTGTCTATGGTACATATGTTGTAGCGTGTCTTTTGTACATGTGTTTTAGCATGTCTATTTTACATACGTATGTTGTAGCATGTCTATTATACATACGTATGCTGTAGCGTGTCTATTGTACATGTGTTGTAGCCTGTCTATTGTACATATGTTGTAGCGTGTCTATGTACAGGTGTTGTAGCGTGTTGTACATATGTTGTTGCGTGTCTATTGAACATATGCTGTTGCGAGTCTATTGCACATACATGTATGTTGTAGCGTGTCTATTGTACATATGTTGTAGCGTGTCTATT
>NW_018461385.1:0-487 GCF_002113885.1 Mizuhopecten yessoensis
GTATATAATGTCGACGGGAATTCTGCCAGTAGTACTTACCTTGCTACGTTCCATGTATATAATGTGGACGGGAATTCTGCCAGTAGTACTTACCTTGCTGTGTTCCATGTATATAATGTGGACGGCAATTCTGCCAGTAGTACTTACCTTGCTACGTTCCATGTATATAAGAATTCTGCCAGTAGTACCTACCTTGCTGGGAACCATGTATATAATGTCGACGGGTAATGTGGACGGGACTTCTGCCAGTAGTACCTACCGTATATAATGTCGACGGGAATTCTGCAAGTAGTAATTAACTTGCTGGGTACCATGTATATAAAGTCGACGGGAATTCTGCCAGTAGAACTTACCTTGCTGGGTACCATGTATAGAATGTCGACGGGAATTCTGCCAGTAGTACTTACCTTGCTGGGTACCATGTATATAATGTGGACTGGATTTCTGCCAGTAGTACTTACCTTGCTGGGTACCATGTATATAATGT
>NW_018461386.1:0-156 GCF_002113885.1 Mizuhopecten yessoensis
TAATACATGTAGAACATGCTGTTAACTTCATTCACAAGATAATACACGTAGTACATGCTGTTAACTTCATTCACAAAATAATACGTGTTGTACATGCTGTTAACTTCATTCACAAGATAATACGTGTAGTACATGCTGTTAACTTCATTTACAAGA
>NW_018461386.1:240-487 GCF_002113885.1 Mizuhopecten yessoensis
GTAGTACATGCTGTTAACTTCATTCACAAGATAATACGTGTAGTACATGCTGTTATCTTCATTCACAAGTTAATACGTGTAGTACATGCTGTTAACGTCATTCACAACATAATACGTGTTGTACATGCTGTTTACTTCATTCACAGGATAAAACGTGTAGTACATGCTGTTAACTTCATTTACAAGTTAATACGTGTAGTATATGCTGTTAACGTCATTCACAAGATAATACGTGTAGTACATGCTG
>NW_018461387.1:0-487 GCF_002113885.1 Mizuhopecten yessoensis
CGCACTTGCTTGTGTGCATGTATGCAGGAGACAGGGTATGTTGGTCAGTGCTTCCCTGGAACTTATTATTAATTATGTTAACTTGTATTTGTAATGCTACAAATGTTCAGTGCAGAAGGATTTTCTTGGTTTTCAAAATTCTGTGCACTCATTTTTTTCTTTGAAAATCATGTACAGTCATTACATGTGTGTTACAGAATGAAAATCTTGATAGCTTTCTTAAACACAGACAAAATCACTATCAGATTGATGCTTTATAATGTTGCGGCATTGAACTTTGTCAATCACCATGAAGCAGGAAGCTCCTTTGGTTAAGATTGTCATGTATAAGAGTTTGGAGGTCATAGGTTTGAATCTTGGTCTGGTGGCAATACCCATATAAGGATTTTGTGTTCATGTCCTCGGAGTCAAAGACTATGGGAAGATTGTATGTGAGCGGAAGTGGAGTAGGTGGATTGCTGGCAACCAGTAATTAGCTCAATTAATC
>NW_018461388.1:0-209 GCF_002113885.1 Mizuhopecten yessoensis
GGTCGATGTTATACTATACATATACTCTACTGTCAACCATTGGTTATTGTTATACTATATATAGACTCTACTGTCAACCATTGGTTTGTGATAAACTATACATAGACTCTACTGTCAACCATTGGTCGATGTTATGCTATACATAGACTCTACTGTCAGCCATTAGTTGATGTTATACTATACATAGACTCTACTGTCAACCATTGGTT
>NW_018461388.1:250-487 GCF_002113885.1 Mizuhopecten yessoensis
TCAACCATTGGTTGATGTTATACTATACATAGACTCTACTGTCAACCATTGATTGATGTTATACTATACTTAGATTCTACGTTCAACTATTGGTCGATGTTATACTATACATAGATTCTACTGTCAACCATTGGTCGATGTTATACTATACATAGATTATACTGTCAACCATTGGTTGATGTTATACCATATATAGATTCTACGATCAACTATTGGTTGATGTTATACTATACATAG
>NW_018461389.1:0-487 GCF_002113885.1 Mizuhopecten yessoensis
AACAGCCAGTATTGGTACGTTGAATATTCGATTAACAGAGGGTAAATTTAAGTTGTTTCAGTAACAGCCAGTATTGGTATGTTGAACATTCGGGTAACAGGGAGTAATCTGAAGTCGTTACAGTAACAGCCATTATTGGTACGTTGAACATTCGAGCATCACGGAGTAATCTTAAGTCGTTTCAGTGACAACCAGTATTGGTACGTTGATCATTCGAGTAGCAGGTAGTGATCTTAAGTTGATTCAGTATCAGCCAGTATTGGTACTTTGAACATTCGAACAGTAACAGCCAGTATTGGTGTATGTTGAACATTCGGGTAACAGGGAGTAATGTGAAGTCGTTACAGTAACAGCCAGTATTGGTACTTTGAACATTCGAACAGTAACAGCCAGTATTGGTATGTTGAACATTCGAGTAACAGGGAGTTATCTTAAGTCGTTACAGTGACAGCCAGTATTGGTACATTGGACATTCGAGTAACAGGGA
>NW_018461390.1:0-487 GCF_002113885.1 Mizuhopecten yessoensis
TCAGTAGTCCATCTACACAAGTGATCTGGGCAGTAGTCTATCTATTTAAGTGATCTAGGCAGTAGTCCATCTACACAAGTGATTTAGGCAGTAGTACATTAACATAAGGGATCTGGGCAGTAATACATTTAGACAAGTGATTTGGGTAGTAGTACATGAACATAAGTGATCTGGGCAATAATACATTAACACGAGTGATCTGGTCTGTAGTCCATCTACACAAGTGATTTAGGCAGTAGTACATTAACATAAGTGATCTGGGCAGTAATACATTTAGACAAGTGATTTGGGTAGTAGTACATGAACACAAGTGATCTGGGCAATAATACATTAACACAAGTGATCTGGTCTGTAGTCCATCTACACAAGTGATCTGGGCAGTGGTAGATCTATACAAGTGATCTGGGCAGTAGTACATTTACATAAGCGATCTAGGCAGTAATACATTTACACAAGTGATCTAGGCAGTAGTCCATCTACACAAGTG
>NW_018461391.1:0-487 GCF_002113885.1 Mizuhopecten yessoensis
AATAAGCCAGAAAATACCGAAAAAAATGAAATTTGGCAAAAACTGACATTTTCAAATTTCACTTCTGAAAATTATTTCGGTTATTAAGTATGACTTTATAACAAAAAAGAAGTGTATTTTGAAAACTTTTATAACAAAAAAGAAGTGTATTTTGAAAATAATTTGAATTTCTCAAAATTTCATTAGTTTCATTTCATTAGTTTTCCAAGTGCTGGATAATAGATAATTCTTCTTGGAACTAAATCTGTCAATGTTTATGCATACTAAATACAAGTTCTCCTAGACGGTCAAGTATTCTGTCTTAAACTGGGTGAAATGTTGTTATATCAGGTTTTATCGAGTGTATTCAATAAGCCAAAAAATACCGAAAAAAAATGAAATTTGGCAAAAAACTGATATTTCCAAATTACACCTCAGAAAGTTATTTAGGTTATTAAGTATGACTTTGTCATATACAATATGCTGAAAAACTGTAAATAACAATTTT
>NW_018461392.1:0-487 GCF_002113885.1 Mizuhopecten yessoensis
TGTCGAAAGTTTGGCGACCTGTTTGGTTCCTTGCTTAAGATGTACAAATGTACGTTGTTTGAGGTATTGTTTTCCCATTTTACTTTGATGTTGGAGTTCTTGTACATGTTCCGTAGGAGTATCCATAGTGGTCCTTTTACTCCTGCATGGTATAGTTTGTTGAATAAAATTTCGTGGTTTACGGTATCAAAGGCTTTTTGGGCGTCCAACGTCACAAAAAACAACTCCTTTTGGTTTTCCTTTGCGTCTATAATAGCTTCCGAAATCATGAGTGCAGCTCCTAGGGGGGAGACACCAGCTGTGAATCCTCTTTGGAGTGGATTTTGCTTTTGGTTCAGTATTTCCTCCAGCCTAACCTTGATAATTGCTTCGAAGACTTTAGAGAACACGTTTGTGACGGTGATACCTCTATAACTAGATGGAATTGTCTTGTCCTTTCCTATTTTGAGGATCGGTGTAAGGATCCCCTCTTTCATGGGTTGAGTTA
>NW_018461393.1:0-487 GCF_002113885.1 Mizuhopecten yessoensis
TTAATGTTTGACCATTGTGAGTGAGTGTCATTACTTTAATGTTTGTCTATTGTGAGGGAGTGTCATTACCTTAATGTTTGACCAGTGTGAATGAGTGTCATTACTTTAATGTTTGACCATTGTGAGGGAGTGTCATTACCTAAATGTTTGACCATTGTGAGGGAGTGTCATTACCTTAATGTTTGACCATTGTGANGAGTGTCATTACCTTAATGTTTGACCATTGTGAGGGAATGTCATTACCTTAATGTTTAACCATTGTGAGGGAGTGTCATTACCTTTATGTTTGACCATTGTGAGGGAGTGACATCACTTTTATGTTTGATCATTATGAGGGATTGTCATTACCTTAATGTTTGATCAGTGTGAGGTAGTGTCATTACCTTAATGTTTAACCAGTGTGAATAAGTGTCATTACTTTAATGTTTGATCAGTGTGAGGTAGTGACATTACCTTAATGTTTGACCATTGTGAGTGAGTGTCATTA
>NW_018461394.1:0-487 GCF_002113885.1 Mizuhopecten yessoensis
ACCGTACTTCTCACGTACAGTATAACATGTACGTACAGTATAACAGGTTACTGTCAAAACCGTACCTCTCACGTACAGTATAACATGTACGTACAGTATAACACGCTACTGTCAAAACCATACCTCTCACGTACAGTATAACATGTTACTGCCCAAACCGTACCTCTCACGTACAGTATAACATGTACGTACAGTATAACACGTTACTGTCAAAACCGTACTTTTCACGTACAGTATAACATGTTACTGCCCAAACCGTACTTCTCACGTACAGTATAACATGTACGTACAGTATAACACGCTACTGTCAGAAACGTACCTCTCACGTACAGTAAAGCATTTCAATGTCGAAACTGTACTTCTCACGTACAGTATAACATTATAATGTTCAAACCGTATCACGTACAGTATAACATTTCAATGTCGAAACCGTACTTCTCATGTACAGTATAACATGTTACTGCCCAAACCGTACTTCTCACGTACA
>NW_018461395.1:0-487 GCF_002113885.1 Mizuhopecten yessoensis
TACACCGTTAATAGCCAGTCACTCAATCGTCTATATCATCTACACCGCTAATAGCCAGTCACTCAATCGTCTATATCATCTAAACCTCTAATCGCCAGTCACCCAACCGTCCATATCATCTAAACCTCCAATCGCCAGTCACTCAACCGTCCAAATCATCTACACCGCTAATAACCAGTCACCCAACCGTCCATATCATCTAAACCTCCAATCGCCAGTCACTCAACCGTCGCTTACAACGCTAATAGTCAGTCACTTAACCGTCTAAATCATCTAAACCTCTAATCGCCAGACACTCAACCGTCTGATTATCTACACCGCTAATAACCAGTCCCCCAACCGTCTATATCATCTACACCGCTAATAGCCAGTCACTCCACCGTCGAAGTCATCTACAATACTAATAGCCAGTCACTCAACCGTCTAATCATCTACACCGTTTATAGCCAGTCACTCAACCGTCTATATCATCTAAACCTCTAATCGC
>NW_018461396.1:0-487 GCF_002113885.1 Mizuhopecten yessoensis
GGGGAGTAGTGGCGTTAGGAGGGTATTATGAGCCACACAGAGGAATAAGGGAGAAGTGGCGTTAGAAGGGTATCATGAGCCACACAGAGGAACAGAGGAGTAGTGCCGTTAGGAGGGTATCATGAGCCACACAGAGAAACAGGGGAGTAGTGGCGTTAGGAGGGTATAATGAGCCACACAGAGGAATAAGGGAGAAGTTGCGTTAGAAGGGTATCATGAGCCACACAGAGGAGCAGGGGAGTAGTGGCGTTAGAAGGGTATCATGAGCCACACAGAGGAACAGGGGAGCAGTGGCGTTTGGAGGGGATCATGAGCCACACAGAGGAACAGGGGAGTAGTGGCGTAAGGAGGGTATCATGAGCCACACAGAGGAAAAGGGGGAGTAATGGCCTTAGGTGGGTATCATGAACCACACAGAGGAGCAAGGGAGTAGTGGCGTTAGAAGGGAATCATGAGCCACACAGAGGAACAGGGGAGTAGTGGCGTT
>NW_018461397.1:0-487 GCF_002113885.1 Mizuhopecten yessoensis
CAGCTTAAACCAGTACAAACAATTAGGGAGGATATCCTAAGCCCGAAAAAACAATTAGGAAAGACATCCTAAACCCGTACAAACAATTAGGAAGACATCCTAAACCCGTGCAAACAATTAGGGAAGACATCCTAAGCCCGTACAAACAACTAGGGAGGACATCCTAAGCCCGTACAAACAACTAGGGAGGACATCCTTAGCCCATACAAACAATTAGGGAAGACAGCCTAAGCCCGTACAAACAACTAGGGAGGACATCCTTAGCCCATACAAACAATAAGGGAGGACATCCTAAACCCGTACAAACAGTTAGGGAGGACAGATTAAACCAGTACAAACAATTAGGTATACACAATTAGGGTGTACATTCTAAACCCGTACAAACAATTAGGGAAGACAGCCTTTGCCCGTACAAACAACTAGGGAGGACATCCTTAGCCCATACAAACAATTAGGGAGGACATCCTAAGCCCGTACAAACAATTAG
>NW_018461398.1:0-487 GCF_002113885.1 Mizuhopecten yessoensis
TATCAAAAAGACATGATTATTACTGTGGTAGGTGTCTTTGACATCGTATATCAAAAAGACATGATTATTACTGTGGTAGGTGTCTTTGACATCATATATCAATAAGACAGGATTATTACTGTGGTAGGTGTCTTTGACATCATATATCAATAAGACAGGATTATTACTGTGTGGTAGGTGTCTATGACATCATATATCAATAAGACAGGTTTAGTACTGTGGTAAGTGTATTTGACATCGTATATCAATAAGACAGGATTAGTACTGTGGTAAGTGTATTTGACATCGTATATCAATAAGACAGGTTTAGTACTGTGGTAAGTGTATTTGACATCATATATCAATAAGACAGGNATATCAATAAGACAGGAGTAGTACTGTGGTAAGTGTATTTGACATCGTATATCAATAAGACAGGATTTTTTTCTATGTGGTAAGTGTATTTGACATAGTATATCAATAAGACAGGTTTAGTACTGTGGTAAGT
>NW_018461399.1:0-487 GCF_002113885.1 Mizuhopecten yessoensis
TGACTGACATAGTGGGTAGTGAAATGAGTGTTATAAGACTGACTGTCGTAGTGGGTAGTGAAATGACTGTTATAAGGCTGACTGACATAGTGGGTAGTGAAATGACTGTTATAAGGCTGACTGACATAGTGGGTAGTGAANGGGCTGACTGACATAGTGGGTAGTGAAATGAGTGTTTTACGGCTGACTGACATATATAGTGGGTAGTGAAATGACTGTTATAAGGCTGACTGATATAGTGGGTAGTGAAATCAGTGTTATAGGGCTGACTGACACAGTGGGTAGTGAAATGACTGTTTTAAGGCTGACTGACATATTGGGTAGTGAAATGAGTGTTATAATGCTGACTGACATAGTGGCTAGTGAAATGAGTGTTATAAGGCTGACTGACATAGTGGGTAGTGAAATGAGTGTTATAAGACTGACTGACTGACATAGTAGATAGTGAAATGAGTGTTATAAGGCTGACTGACATAGTGGGTAGTGG
>NW_018461400.1:0-184 GCF_002113885.1 Mizuhopecten yessoensis
CTTTGTTACCTTGACATTGTAACATGAACCACTGTTGTATATATGGTTCTCACTCTGTTTATGTGTCCCTTTGTTACCCTGACATTTTAACATGAACCACTGTTGTATATATGTTTGTCACTCTGTTTATGTGTCCCTTTGTTACCTTGACATTGTAACATGAACCACTGTTGTATATATGTTT
>NW_018461400.1:312-487 GCF_002113885.1 Mizuhopecten yessoensis
GTTACCTTGACATTGTAACATGAACCACTGTTGTATATATGTTTGTCCCTCTGTTTATGTGTCCCTTTGTTACCTTGACATTTTAACATGAATTGTTGTATATATGTTTGTCCCTTTATTTATGTGTCCTTTTGTTACCTTGACATTGTAACATGAACCACTGTTGTATATATGT
>NW_018461401.1:0-487 GCF_002113885.1 Mizuhopecten yessoensis
ACTTGTATCAGAGAAAGATAGACAGGGCCAACTCAACAGAATACTATAGTCTTATTTGTATCAGAGAGAGATAGACAGGGCCAACTCAACAGAACACTGTACTCTTATTTTTATCAGAGAGATAGACAGGGCCAACTCAACAGAATACTGTACTTTTACTTGTATCAGAGAGATAGACAGGGACAACTCAACAGAATACTATAGTCTTATTTGTATCAGAGAGAGATAGACAGGGCCAACTCAACAGAACACTGTACTCTTATTTTTATCAGACAGATAGACAGGGCCAACTCAACAGAATACTGTACTCTTACTTGTATCAGAGAAAGATAGACAGGGCCAACTCAACAGAATACTGTACTCTTATTTGTATCAGAGAGAGATAGACAGGGACAACTCAACAGAATACTATAGTCTTATTTGTATCAGAGAGATAGACAGTGCCAACTCAACAGAATACTGTACTCTTATTTGTATCAGAGAGAGA
>NW_018461402.1:0-487 GCF_002113885.1 Mizuhopecten yessoensis
TAGACTTGTTTCTATCGTTAGTTAGACTTATTTCTATCGTTAGTTGGACATGTTTCTATCGTTAGTTAGACTTGTTTCTATCGTTTGTTAGACTTGTTTCTATCGTTAGTTAGACTTGTTTCTATCGTTAGTTAGACTTGTTTCTATCGTTAGTTAGACTTGTTTCTATCGTTAGTTAGACTTGTTTCTATCGTTAGTCAGACTTGTTTCTATCGTTATTTAGACTTGTTTCTATCGTTAGTTTGACTTGTTTCTATCGCTAGTTGGACTTGTTTCTATCGCTAGTTAGACTTGTTTCTATGGTTAGTTAGACTTGTTTCTATGGTTAGTTTGACTTGTTTCTATCGTTAGTTAGACTTGTTTCTATCGTTAGTTAGACTTGTTTCTATCGTTAGTTACACTTGTTTCTATCGCTAGTTGGGCTTGTTTCTATCGTTAGTTTGACTTGTTTCTATCGCTAGTTGGATTTGTTTCTATCGTTAGTTAG
>NW_018461403.1:0-487 GCF_002113885.1 Mizuhopecten yessoensis
AGCTACAAGGATAAGGCCAGCTACAAGGATAGGGCCAGCTACAAGGATATGGCCAGCTACACGGATAGGCCCAGCTACAAGGATATGGCCAGCTACAAGGATATGGCCAGCTATGGCCAGCTACAAGGATATGGCCAGCTACAAGATAGGGCCAGCTACAAGGATAAGGCCAGCTACAGGATAGGCCCAGCTACAAGGATATGGCCAGCTACAAGGATAAGGCCAGTTACAAGGATATTACAGGGTTATGGCCAGCTACAAGGATATTACAAGGATAAGGCCAGCTACAAGGATAAGGCCAGCTACAAGGATATTACAGGGTTATGGCCAGCTACAAGGATATTACAAGGATATGTGCCAGCTACAAGGATATTACAAGGATATCGCCAGCTACAAGTTTCTGGCCAGCTACAAGGATATTACAAGGATATGGCCAGCTACTAGGATATTACAAGGATATGGCCAGCTACAAGGATATTACAAGGAT
>NW_018461404.1:0-487 GCF_002113885.1 Mizuhopecten yessoensis
ACAAGGACACCTAACCACAGCGTCAACACACAAGGACACATAAACTCAGAGGTCAATACCCAAGGACACCTAACCACAGCGTCAATACACAAGGACACCGAATCATGGCGTTAATAGACAAAGACACCTAACCTGAGAAGTCAATACCCGACACCTAACCACAGCGTCTATACACAAGGACACCTAACCTCAGAGGTCAATACACAAGGACACCTAACCACGGCGTCACTACAAAAGGACACCT
Organism: Mizuhopecten yessoensis; assembly: GCF_002113885.1. Lineage (NCBI taxonomy): Eukaryota > Metazoa > Mollusca > Bivalvia > Pectinida > Pectinidae > Mizuhopecten > Mizuhopecten yessoensis. The sequence continues at coordinate 245 of NW_018461404.1, forward strand.
AACCACAGCTTCAACACACAAAGACACCTAACCTCAGAGGTCAATACACAAGGACACCTAACCACGGCGTCAATACATAAAGACACCTTACCAACAGCGTCTATACACAAGGACACCTTACCACAGCGTCAATACAGAAAGACACCTAACCACAGCGCCAATACACAGGGACACCTAACCACGGCGTCAATACACAAGGACACCTAACCTCAGAGGTCAATACACAAGGACACCTAACCACGG
>NW_018461405.1:0-487 GCF_002113885.1 Mizuhopecten yessoensis
GGGAAGAACCTGATTTAACCTTTGGGATGTGTGATCCTTGATGTTTTAGTAACTGTCGTGTTTTGTCAGGTAAGAACCTGGTTTAACCTTAGGGGTGTGTGATCCTTGATGTTATAGTAACTGTCGTGTTTTGTCAGGTAAGAACCTGATTTAACCTTAGGGGCGTGTGATCCTTGATGTTATAGTAACTGTCGTGTTTTCTCAGGTAAGAACCTGGTTGAACCTTAGGGGTGTGTGATTCTTGATGTTATAGTGACTGTCGTGTTTTGTCAGGTAAGAACCTGATTTAACCTTGGGTGTGTGATTCTTGATGTTATAGTGACTGTCGTGTTTTGTCAGGGAAGAACCTGATTTAACCTTTGGGATGTGTGATCCTTGATGTTATAGTAACTGTCGTGTTTTGTCAGGTAAGAACCTGGTTGAACCTTAGGGGTGTGTGATTCTTGATGTTATAGTGACTGTCGTGTTTTGTCAGGTAAGAACCTGA
>NW_018461406.1:0-487 GCF_002113885.1 Mizuhopecten yessoensis
ATACTGTTTGAACCGTGGTTTGCTTTATGTTCTAGGAAACCAGTAGTTACACCGTACATAAATCATTTCGTATCTATTTAGCAATAATAACATAAACCAAACAATTGTTTTTACAATTTAATAGCCTGCGAGATTCGTGTATAGCAATATTTCATGTTTCACAAGATTCGCGCACTTGACGTAATTCAGGAATGTACTTCAGAGTCCACTCAATCAGTCCAATACACATTCCCGAACGCCACACTTAAAACACTGTCACTGGAATATGAATATATCTCAACCAACCGTGACTTCTACAAATACAAAAGTTACAATTAGCAAAGTACATACCAAATGAAATTACCCCCTTCAACCCACTCTACAGTATCTATTAAAGCTCAATGAATTATTACCTTATAATATATATATGTATATATACATACAAATATATATTGTTATATATAAAAAAAAATACACGTCCGTACTGCTGTGAACGATCTCGTCGAAT
>NW_018461407.1:0-487 GCF_002113885.1 Mizuhopecten yessoensis
AACTGAGGAGACACCACAACAACATCAACTGAGGAGACATCTCAATAACATCAACTGAGGAGACACCACAACAACATCAACTGAGGAGACATCTCAATAACATCAACTGAGGAGACACCACAACAACATCAACTGAGGAGACATCTCAATAACATCAACTGAGGAGACACCACAACAACATCAACTGAGGAGACATCTCAATAACATCAACTGAGGAGACACCACAACAACATCAACTGAGGAGACATCTCAATAACATCAACTGAGGAGACACCACAACAACATCAACTGAGGAGACATCTCAATAACATCAACTGAGGAGACACCACAACAACATCANAACAACAACATATGCTGAAGAAACATCAAAACAACATATATTTAGGAGACACCACAACAACATATACTGAAGAGACAACAACATATACTGAGGAGACAACACACAACATATACTGAGGAGACATCACAACAACATATACTGAAACCA
>NW_018461408.1:0-487 GCF_002113885.1 Mizuhopecten yessoensis
GTATGGGAGGTGTATATACCTGATGTATGGGAGGTGTATATACCTTAGTATGGGAGGTGTATATACCTGATGTATAGGTGGTGTATACCTGATGTATGGGAGGTGTATACCTGGTACCTGATATATGGGAGTGACCCGAAGGTGTTTACTTGTTTTATAGAAGGTGTATACCTGATGTATAGGTGATACCTGACTTATAAGAGCTGATGCCTGATGTAAAGGTTGTGTATACCTAATGTATGGGAGGTTTTTATTTGTAGTAGAGAAGGTCATGCATATTTGATTTATAGGTGTAAACCTGATTTATAGAAGGTATATGAGGTGTATATCTGATATATAAGGTTTTTTTTATCAATTGTCACCCATTTACTCCTTGGGAGGGGTTACATTTTGCTATAGTTTATGAAAAAGAGACTTTTCAGTATTGTGGGGGGGGGACAACATTCCCTGCTATATGTAATATTTGTTTTTGTCACATCACAACAAC
>NW_018461409.1:0-487 GCF_002113885.1 Mizuhopecten yessoensis
TAAATGATTGTTAAGGGCTTGAGTATTCTGATGTACCGTCGCAACAATCTTTTGGTTGGAATGTTTGTATTAAATGCATCTTGCATGCTTACCGGTTGCTTATTGGCAAGTTGGAGAAGTTGGATCAAGCGGTTGAGTTTAGATATCAATAGATATATGATAAACGCGCCGGGAGGTGTTACATATGTGTATCAGTTGGGGTGTTTCTTATGCTTATTGTATTATCATTTTTATATATGCCAATGAAGATCAGTATTTGCTGCTGGGTTCATCGGTGACATGCATCGGATGTAATACAGTTACCTCATCAAAGGTTTTGGGGAAGGGGCAGTGGCGTCCGTCGTGAGTCCGGTTACAAGTTCTGGAAACCGGAAAAACAGCAATAGCTGGACAGCTAATAACAGCCCATCCCTACTTTCCACCCCACCCCACCACAACAACCATATAATGAAAGATGTTGGGAAAATATGTGAATAGAGACTGTGCA
>NW_018461410.1:0-487 GCF_002113885.1 Mizuhopecten yessoensis
TACTAGGGTTGTGACATTATTGCTGCTCAGGTTGATGTTGTGAGTTTTACTAGGATTGTGACATTATTGCTGCTCGGGTTGATGTTGTGAGTATTAGGGGGTTGTGACATTATTGCTGTTCCGGTTGATGCTGTGAGTATTACTAGGGGTGTGACATTATTGCTTGTCGGGTTGATGGTGTGAGGTTTTGGTGGGGTTGTGACATTATTGCGGTTCCGGTTGATGTTGTGAGTATAACTACGGTTGTGACATGATTGCTGCTCGGGTTGATGTTGTAGTTGTGACATTATTGCTTGTCCGGTTTATGTTGTGAGGAATACTAGGGTTGTGACATTATTGCGGTTCCGGTTGATGTTGTGAGTATTGGGGGGGTTGTGACATTATTGCTGCTCGGGTTGATGTTGTAAGTATTAGGGAGGTTGTGACATTATTGCTGCTTGGATTGATGTTGTGAGTATTAGGGGGGTTGTGAGATTATTGCTGCTCG
>NW_018461411.1:0-207 GCF_002113885.1 Mizuhopecten yessoensis
GTAACAAAGGATTTGAGATATGAAGGCGACACAACAAAGGATTTGCGATATGAAAGCCACGCAACAAAGGATTTGAGATATGAAGGCCACGTAACAAAGGATTTGAGATATGAAGGCGACACAACAAAGGATTTGAGATATGAAGGCGACACAACAAAGGATTTGAGATATGAAGGCCACGCAACAAAGGATTTGAGATATGAAGGC
>NW_018461411.1:352-487 GCF_002113885.1 Mizuhopecten yessoensis
AACAAAGGATTTGAGATATGAAGGCGACACAACAAAGGATTTGAGATATGAAGGCCACGCAACAAAGGATTTGAGATATGGAGGCGACGTAACCAAGGATTTGAGATATGAAGGCGACACAACAAAGGATTTGAG
>NW_018461412.1:0-487 GCF_002113885.1 Mizuhopecten yessoensis
CAGTGTTAGCGTAAGTGACCACTACCCTGTGTATGCCATAAAAAGATCAGTATAAAAAACATCGACAGGTATCAACACCATTAGGTACAGATGTACAAAAAACTTTGACGAAAATGTTTTCAATAATAACCTAAATTCAGCCCACTGGGACATCCCTAATATAACAACAACAGAGGATGTAAATGATGCGGTCGAGTCGTGGAATAAAACTTTCACAGATATTTTAAACAAAACTGCGCCGTTTAAAGAAAAGCGGGTCAAACACAAAACAATTCCTGAGTGGTGGAATGAAGACATCTCCACAGCAATCAAAATTAGAGACAATCATAAACAGGATTCTAACTTTGAACTCTATAAAAAATGGAGAAATCGTGTAACAGCTTTAGTGAAAAAAGCGAAAAGTGAATTTTGTAAAAATGTTCTAGATGCATGCAAAAAAGACCCAAACAAGTATTGGAAATACTTTAAACAACTGGTTCCAAACAAA
>NW_018461413.1:0-487 GCF_002113885.1 Mizuhopecten yessoensis
TATGAATAAACATGGTAGCAATGTCGGCGTCCTTGTGATCCGGCTTAACTAATACTGCACCGAACATATCAAGATGGCCGCGAGGCTCGTTCATTAGCAGTTTTCTGTAAGGGTCGAGATGTTCCCGGGTGTAGCGGACTTTGTCGAGTATGGTATCACCCCGAGGGGAGGGGAATCCAGACTCTACAACCCTCAATGGATCCCCTGCCGTATGCATCTCCCTTGTTTTTATGACGACATCGCTGGGTATTTGTTTCGCCATCGCCCTTGATTCCTGAATGCTGTCACCGTGATGGATAGTTAGCTAAAATAGACGCACACAGCCATCGATTCTCATTTAGCACACACCTGAAAAAGGTTTACCTGGCCAACATGATACACCTTGATAATTTGACCCATATTCAGTCTGTTTCATAAATGTGTAGCTGTCCATTATTTGACCATCTAACACGATTCGTTTGCAACGCGTGTTTTGATTGGATACGGA
>NW_018461414.1:0-487 GCF_002113885.1 Mizuhopecten yessoensis
CACTTGTATAGATTTACTACTGCTCAGATCCCTTGTGTAGATTGAATACTGCCCAATTCACTTGTGTAGATGGACTACTGCCCAGATCACTTGTGTAGATGGACTACTGCCCAGACAACTTGTGTAGATTGAATACTGCCCAGATCACTTGTGTAGATTGACTACTGCCTAGATCACTTGATGGACTACTGCCAAACATCACTTGTATAGATGGGCTTTTGCCCAGATCACTTGTGTAAATGCACTACTGCCCATATCACTTGTGTAGATATACTATTGACAAAATCACTTGTTTAGATGGACTACTGCCCAGATCACTTGTGTAGATGGACTACTGCCCAGATCACTTGTGTAGATGGACGTATAGATGTACCACTGCCCAGATCACTTCTGTAGATTGAATACTGCCCAGATCACTTGTTTAGATGGACTACTGCCAAACATCACTTGTATAGATGGGCTATTGCCCAGATCACTTGTGTAAATG
>NW_018461415.1:0-487 GCF_002113885.1 Mizuhopecten yessoensis
GGACTGTCGATAAGGCTGGCATTTTTAATTTTAAATATAAATTATGAGTTAAAAAAGTAAGTATTGAACTGTTTTTATATGGTATTTATGATCTATTTGAATGACGCATTATGTTGTTTGCTTGCAAAGCTGTGTCATTCAAATAGATCATAAATACCATACAAAAACATTAAAATGCTTAAATGTTTAAACACGAATCCGTATATATTGTTAAAGCATTCCTCAATTTACACCAACCACGATTGTTTTCGCATAACGTTCGTCCATCGTGCGCACAAATGTGAGCAAGTAATGATCGTCCAATTTTTCATCGTTCGCACATCGTGCACACATCGTTCACACAGCGTGCACACAGCGTGCGCCCTCCGCACATCGTGTAACGTTGTGCGATCCCACAACTGTAATAACTTTGGATTCAAAGTTACGACCCTGATCACTGTGTAATCGTTCAGGAAAGCTGTAAAATGCAATGAAATGCTCATACAGC
>NW_018461416.1:0-487 GCF_002113885.1 Mizuhopecten yessoensis
TATACAGGTAGTTAGAGCAAATACAACGTACAGGTACAGCAAATATAATATACAGGCAGTAGAGGAAATACAACGTACAGGTACAGCAAATACAATATACAGGTAGTTAGAGCAAATACAACGTACAGGTACAGTAAATACATTATACAGGTAGTAGAGGAAATACAACGTACAGGTACAGCAAATACAATATACAGGTACAGCAAATATAATATACAGGCAGTAGAGGAAATACAACGTACAGGTACGGCAAATACAATATACAGGTAATTAGAGCAAATACAACGTACAAGTACAGCAAATACAATATACAGGGAGTAGAGGAAATACAACGTGCAGGTACAGTAAATACATTATACAGGTAGTAAAGGAAATACAACGTACAGGTACAGCAAATACAATATACAGGTAGTAAAGGAAATACAACGTACAGGTACAGCAGATACAATATACAGGTAGTTAGAGCAAATACAACGTACAGGTACAG
>NW_018461417.1:0-487 GCF_002113885.1 Mizuhopecten yessoensis
AACTATAGACATTTTAGTGTTACAGGGACCAGTAACTATAGAGATATAGGTGTTACCGGGACCAGTAGCTATAGAGATGTAGGTGTTAAAGGGACCAGTAACTATAGAGATGTTGGTGTTAAAGGGACCAGTAACTATAGAGATGTAAGTGTTACAGGGACCAGTAACTATAGAAATGTAGGTGTTACAGGGACCAGTAACTATAGAGATATAGGTGTTAAAGGGACCAGTAACTATAGAGATGAGGTGTTACAGGGAGCAGTAACTATAGACATTTTAGTGTTACAGGGACCAGTAACTATAGACGTTTTAGTGTTTCAGGGACCAGTAACTATAGAGATGAGGTGTTACAGGGACCAGTAACTATAGAGATGTAGGTGTTACAGGTACCGGTTACTATAGAGATGTAGGTGTAACAGGTTCCAGTAACTATAGAGATGTTGGTGTTAAAGGGACCAGTAACTATAGAGATGTAGGTGTTACAGGG
>NW_018461418.1:0-487 GCF_002113885.1 Mizuhopecten yessoensis
CAATTATGGCAAATATAGCAATGATTTAAGGTCTTATGTAACGCTTCTAACTTTCGTTCTTAACAACAACTGATTAGGAAGGCTTCTTCACGGGGTCTCCATTTTTCAGGAATAAGGACGCGCCTGTTATTGGGAAACCATCAAAAATTTCTTGAAACCGGTTGATCATTTTCTATAGAGGTATAGATTTATCGGTGTGGGTTTTGGCATCCCTGACGACAGCGTGAGCCAAAAGATATGTGTTGTTAGCTGACAGTACGGTTACTTGTAGTCACGATTCCAAACCTTCATGGTATGATAACTCAGCGGCTTGGTCGCACCAAGGGTACCAAAAGTATAGGATTGGTGAGATACGGGCGTCTCAGGACAAACGCTTCACTGGATCCCCTCTAAATGGCGGACTAGAATGGCATAGGAAGATTTTGTNTGTAAGCTACACTCCAGCTACGTATTGCATGTGATAAATGGCGGAGAAATGCATATTCAT
>NW_018461419.1:0-487 GCF_002113885.1 Mizuhopecten yessoensis
GCAGTGAGCGCCATCACTAGACTTACCATTCAGGTGGAGGCAGAGAAGTGAGCGCCATAACTAGACTTACCATTCAGGTGGAGGCAGAGCAGTGAGCACCATCACTAGACTTACCATTCAGGCGGAGGCAGAGCAGTGAGCGCCATAACTAGACTTACCATTCAGGTGAAGGCAGCGCAGTGAGCGCCATCACTAGATTTACAATTCAGGTGGAGGCAGAGCAGTAAGCAACATCACTAGACTTACCATTCAGGCGGAGGCAGAGCAGTGAGCGCCATAACTAGACTTACCATTCAGGGGGAGGCAGAGCAGTGAGCACCATCACTAGACTTACCATTCAGGCGGAGGCAGAGCAGTGAGCGCCATCCCTAGACTTACCATTCAGGTGGAGGCAGAGCAGTGAGCGCCATCACTAGATTTACAATTCAGGTGGAGGCAGAGAAGTGAGCGCCATCACTAGACTTACCATTCAGGTGGAGGCAGAGCA
>NW_018461420.1:0-487 GCF_002113885.1 Mizuhopecten yessoensis
CATACAAGATACAGTAGACCATAAAAGATACAGTAGACCATACAAAATACAGTAGACCAAAAAAGATACAGTAGACCATAAAAGATGCAGTAGACCATAAAAGATACAGAAGACCATAAAAGATACAGTAGCCCAAAAAAGATACAGTAGACCATAAAAGATGCAGTAGCCCATACAAGATACAGTAGCCCATAAAAGATACAGTAGCCCATAGAAGATACAGTAGCCCATAAAAGATACAGTGGCCCATAAAAGATGCAGTAGACCATAAAAGATACAGTAGCCCATAGAAGATACAGTAGACCATAAAAGATACAGTAGCCCATAAAAGATGCAGTAGCCCATAGAAGATGCAGTAGACCATAAAAGATACAGTAGCCCATAAAACATTCAGTAGCCCATAAAAGATGCAGTAGACCATAAAAGATACGGTAGCCCATAGAAGATACAGTAGCCCATAAAAGATACAGTGGCCCATAAAAGATGC
>NW_018461421.1:0-487 GCF_002113885.1 Mizuhopecten yessoensis
CTACTACTTATTATACCACCTACTACGTACTGTGTAGAGTACAGTATGGTTCACTGATTTATGTACTACCTATTAGCTACTACTTATTATACCACCTACTACGTACTGTGGAGGGTACCGCATCCTGTACTGATTAATGTACTACCTACTACTTATTATACCACTTACTACGTACTGTGTAGGGTACCGAATGCTGCATTGATTCATGTTATACCTACTACTAATTATACCATCTACTACGTACTGTGTAGGGTACAGCATACTGTACTGATTCATGTACTACCTACTGCTTATTATACCACCTACTACGTACTGTGCAGAGTACAGCATACTGTACTTATTCATGTACTATCTACTACTTAGTATACCACCTACTACGTACTGTGTAGGGTACAGCATACTGTACTGATTTATGTACTACTTAATACGTACTGTGGAGGGTACCGAATGCTGTACTGATTAATGTACTACCTACTACTTATTATAC
>NW_018461422.1:0-487 GCF_002113885.1 Mizuhopecten yessoensis
GTGTCATGGTATATCACAGTTTTATACAGCTAAAACTGACAGTGTTATGGCATATCACATTTTTATACAGCTAAACCTGACAGTGTTATGGCATATCACAGTTTTATACAGCTAAACCTGACAGTGTTATGGCATATCACAGTTATATACTGCTAAACTTGACAGTGTCATGGTATATCACAGTTTTATACTGCTAAACCTGACAGTGTCATGGTATATCACAGTTTTATACAGCTAAACCTGACAGTGTCAAGTTATATCACAGTTTTATACAACTAAACCTGACAGTGTTATGGCATATCACAGTTTTATACAGCTAAACCTGACAGTGTCATGGTATATCACAGTTTTATACAGCTAAACCTGACAGTGTCATGGTATGTCACAGATATATACAGCTAAACCTGACAGTGTTATGGCATATCACAGTTAAATACTGCTTAACCTGACAGTGTTATGGCATATCACAGTTATAAACTGCTAAACC
>NW_018461423.1:0-487 GCF_002113885.1 Mizuhopecten yessoensis
ATGTCTAAAGCCACAAAACACAGAATGTCAGAGGACTAGTCATGTTTAACCATTCATAACATGTCAACACCCTAGTCATGTTTAACCCCTCATAGCACAAAATGTCAGCACCCTAGTCATGTTTAACCCTTCATAGCACAAAATGTCAACACCCTAGTCATGTTTAACCCCTCATAGCACAAAATGTCAACACACAGTTATGTCTACCCCGATCACCATCAATACAGAGAATAATCTACACACTCAAGTCATTTCTAATCCCCCAACAAAAACACAGAATAATCTCAACACCAAAGTCGTGTCTAAACTACACCCCAGTTTTGACTGAATCTCCCCAACACAAAACCTTGGTAACTGATTTTGGTCTTAGATGTACCATTTCACCAGCGAGAAACAAATCTATGTAGTTCAAATAATGTCTGACTCCTGAAGGGAACGGAACACAGAGATCCTATGTACCAGCTCAACACACACTTACTGTACATGT
>NW_018461424.1:0-487 GCF_002113885.1 Mizuhopecten yessoensis
TTTTTTATATTTTTAACAGGTGTCCTTATTGTTTTGTTGTCGCCTTCAAAGTTCTCGAGTCATAGACGTAACTTTACTTGGATTTGACATGTAATTACACCGCGAGTGTCGTCGATGATTTAGAAGATGCTTACTCCTCGGGGCCTTGTTCTCTTTGTTCTTTTAAAAATATTACTCCACGAATCTTTCCTTTGGTCATATCTTGTTCTGGTTATGCGATTTTGAGCTATAGAAATATAATGTAAATAATTACGTCTTATTTTGAGAAGGAATATAAACAAATTATTTAAGTGATCTGTGATACACAGCTACGTGATCTGATAATTTCTTGTAAAGTTAAGCATCCGATATCTTTTACGAAGTTTTGTTCGTGTGTCTGTTTCAATAATAATGAAAGAATACTTTCACTTATGACAACATACCTTTTTTCGTCAGGGTAAACTGTAAATCCAATTATATGCGCTCTACCAGATGTCTGCAGGTTACC
>NW_018461425.1:0-487 GCF_002113885.1 Mizuhopecten yessoensis
AGAAACTGTCAACGGGGAAATTTCCTCTGCTGTTTAATTTTCGTCTTTTTCAACCTCCATTTACGTAATGAGGGCGATTTTAACGTCGCTATTGTATTGACACTCGAGAGTCAATAGCCACTGCCGCGCGGCATGGCTATTGACACTCGGGGCATTTTCTATGGAAAGCGGTTACCGGGTGTAAGGTTCCGGATTTACACATACATTATTACGTTGCTTTTTTGCACCTTTGTAATAAGAAGTTCACATAAATTTTATTCTTTAATTTCATGTACGTTACAAAATAATGCCAGCTTAATAATAATATTATTTTATTCAATTTTATTTCATCGACGCATTAGTCGATTAAATGCAGTTGAATTATCGGATTGCGACTAACAAATATTAAAAATGTAGTGAAATGCTAAGTAAATAATTACGAATATAACAATTTAATAATATTTGCATTTTTGTTTCAATTTGTGTTTTCAAATGCAAAAGTAGGCTC
>NW_018461426.1:0-487 GCF_002113885.1 Mizuhopecten yessoensis
AAACATGAATGTCTTAAAAATGATACGATGAACAAAACGACATGTAATGTTACCGTGTATTCTCTGAAAGGTATAAGTAACAAAGGGAAGTAATTTTGAAAATGAAAAGTCCCATAATTCCACGTTTTCTTCAATAAAGTTGCATTTTGTGTTGAACATGGTACTTTGCGTCTCTGTGCATGTAACTGAGTACATCGTGCATCATACATGTACTGTGTACTATCATATTAGAACTTGATATTATATAATGTCATAGTTATCATAACGTCTATGACATCATAAATACTCACTCTGGTATCATATAATCACTGTGTAATCACTGACACCGGATATAGCTAGTACCGAAGCGGGCATGGAAGCTTGACGTAGTCAAATCATGTCAATTTTTAGCTCACCGGGTCCNCTTAGGTGAGCTTATGCCGTACCGTGGCGTCCGTCGTCTGTCCGTCAACAATTTCTTTAAACAACTTCTCCTTCTTAACCACTG
>NW_018461427.1:0-487 GCF_002113885.1 Mizuhopecten yessoensis
CCCGTGTCTTTACAATTCATAATGACTATACCCGTGTCTCTACAATACATAACAACTATACCCGAAATTGGGAGGGTCGAAAAAGATCTGGTAACGGTTTTCTTGGTCATGGGAGCACGACGACGAAAGACTCTCCTTCAATTTTGAAATTCTCGATTGATTTGAATTTATTGTTCAGTTTACATAATTAAAATATTGTGATGAACATCGATCACGACTACCTCAGCACTCTAAAGCTAGCATGGTGACGCATACAAGGGAGATTCCTCTCAAATTCCCGCCATTGCTCTCAGACATGTCTTGACAGGCTTTCATGACGTCAGATTGTGACGTCATCTTTAGAACTGGCTCGCGTGAGCGTTGCGGGAAACCCGCCAAACCTCAGTCGCCATCTTGACGTTCACATGTTCACATGGCTTTTCTCGGTAAGCGATCTTATCCTTTTGGCCGTCGATCTGTTCGCCCGTATAGGAAGAGGGCGAGGGTT
>NW_018461428.1:0-487 GCF_002113885.1 Mizuhopecten yessoensis
GTTTTCCTTGTTTTACGAAACGTTAGTTTTATTGTACAACATGATTAAATTGGTTGATTTTAAAATATGTATTTTACCGGCACAGTTCCATTATGTTACAAACACGTATTTCAAAACACAAGGTCGAAGTAAATTACAAACACGGCCCAATTCCATAGTTTTATTTTGACATATAAATGGAATACTTAAACATGTATTTTAACGGTACTGTTCGAGTATGTAACAAACACGGCACAGTTTCAAAGTTAAATTTGACATATAAATCGAGTATGTATCAAACACGTATTTCAAAACACCAGGCCGAAGTAAATTATAAACACGGCACAGTTTTATAGTTTTAATTTGACATATTAATCGATTGTTTAATAAACACGTATTTTAGACCATCAGGCCGAATAAAGTACAAACACATGCAGTTCCATAGTTTAATTCTGATTACACTAAATTATCATAGGTGAACAAAGCACAGACACGTTGTTGATTATGA
>NW_018461429.1:0-487 GCF_002113885.1 Mizuhopecten yessoensis
CTTAACCCCCAGAATGCTCAACAACAGCGTTACAACGTGGCTCACGCAAGAACAAGGAGCACCATCGAAAGGACGTTTGGGAGATGGAAAAGACGCTTCCATGTCCTTCACTCAGAGGTGAGCTGATCTTCTATGATAACTTTTTTTTCTGGTTATGAGCAGTTTTGTATTGTTAAACCTATGACACTAATTATAAGGACATTATCTTGATTAAGTGAAAATGATTACCATAAACTTGAGAAAATTCCACATGATGTGCAGTAGTGTTGGGTATTGTCTCAATGGGCATGAATTGCTCAATTTCACACCAGTATCCATAAAAGTGGACCAATGGCAAATATATTAAAATGGGCTACATTAATTAAGGAATCACCATCTTTGCATTGTGATGTAATATTAAAAAGTTTTTTATACACTTGATCCCTCTGACCTTGAAAATTACTGAAGATCATATACAGTATAACAAACTTGGTAGCCTTTCACCTCA
>NW_018461430.1:0-487 GCF_002113885.1 Mizuhopecten yessoensis
CGGACCGTATGGGGGAGTACTTACGTGAACATGTGTAAGGTATGATGGAGTACTTACGTGAACATGTGTAAGGTATTAGAGTGTACTTACGTGAATATGTGTACGGTATTAGGGAGTACTTACGATAACATGTGTACTTTTACAGTGTTACACTGTATATGGTGTCTTTATTCCCCCTGAGATTATGCTTTCTACATTTGTATTTTTTGACTAGTTTAATGCGGTTCAAGCTCCTGGTGGGAAATGATGAAATCTATACCACTTGACATAACTGGTGCTTACTGAGTTCACAGTAATAAAATAATCGTCAGACCTACAATATACAATTGCTATTTCCGTACAAGAGATAAATCATTGAAATATTATCATTTTGATCTTAAACTTGATTCCACTGAGTACTAGTTAACTAGTTTACAGATAAAATATTTACCTTAACCACATGTCTTTCTCTCTCCCTCTCTCTCTCTCTCTCTCTCTCTCTCTCTCT
>NW_018461431.1:0-487 GCF_002113885.1 Mizuhopecten yessoensis
AAAACGATAAATTTGACAGATTTAAACATGTACATATATACACATGTACCAAGGTGCAGGTGATACTTTTTTCTTTTACTTTTTTCGTACCACTGGGTCATAAATAGACACGATAGACTCAGGAATTGGACACGTCAAACGCTATTGAATTTTCCATTTATAGTGCTTGAATAGAGAGGCATTGTCTTGCTGATTAAAAGCCACTTAGGATTTATCCATAACAGACATGTAACGTTGGTGCAAGCAAATTCGCCATGCACCCTGTGACGAAAATGCCATATAACGTCACGATACATAAGATGTGACGTAAATAACGTCACCATAGTCATCATCACAGTTAAAACCTTCAAACATTTCGACAATAAGAGGTATAAGAAAGGAAAAATTATATAACTAATTAAAACAATTATGAAATATCTTGTAACACAACGAATCTTAAGACATTTGGTCTTAGCGAAGGACATCTCGCCAACTTAATTAATTAATA
>NW_018461432.1:0-134 GCF_002113885.1 Mizuhopecten yessoensis
ACAATATGACATAAATAACTTCTCCGTCTGTGTAGTATACATGTCGCGGTTGTTAGCTAATCGAGAGTCACAATATGACATAAATAACTTCTCCGTCTGTGTAGTATACATGTCATGGTTGTTAGCTAATCGAG
>NW_018461432.1:328-487 GCF_002113885.1 Mizuhopecten yessoensis
GTCTGTGTAGTATACATGTCATGGTTGTTAGCTAATCGAGAGCCACAATATGACATAAATAACTTCTCTGTCTGTGTAGTATACATGTCACGGTTGTTAGCTAATCGAGAGCCGCAATATGACATAAACAACTTCTCCGTCTGTGTAGTATACATGTCA
>NW_018461433.1:0-487 GCF_002113885.1 Mizuhopecten yessoensis
ATTGTAACACGTGTGTTATTTTGACGCACTCTTGTATAAAAAAAAATGCTAGTATTGCAATTTTTTGTATCTCTGTAGTCCTAGGACTAGTTCATTTGTTGACAATGCTTATTTTTTGTCGAAAAGTGGTTTACTTTTTTTGTCTTTCTAATTATTAAGTATCATGCATTTTTTTNTAAATAAATTCTGTCATTAGTGTCAGGAATCACATGTATGTTGTATAAAGTTTGGCATTTTCGTTAGTAAATGAGCCAGAAAGAATTCACAGTGACGTTGATCTTGTGAACAGGATTGGTGGTCAATCTGTATTACATTCTCTTTCTTCAAAATACCTGTACAATATTGCTTTTATGGGATGAAGCATTGTCGTGAATTAGCCCGGTGCTAATGTGCCTTTTGGTTTCAAAAAAGTAGACCCAGTATTTAGACTTTGACTCAATCTTCATTTTAGCACAAAAAGTAGCCGCTAGTCCCGAATGCGTACCAT
>NW_018461434.1:0-487 GCF_002113885.1 Mizuhopecten yessoensis
TCTGTCACACCATAACGTTCTGGTCAGCGTTCTATGAACATTCTAGGAATGTTTAATCGTTCAATTTTCGACCGTTCTAGAGTGAGTAGGACACATCTGGTGTGTGACTAACGTGTGACTAACGCATGACTAGCTTGTGACTTACGCATGAGGAGCGTGTACCAGCAACCAAGTAAGACACCCCTGAAAACTATAAGCGTGTGCTGACGTGTCACTGGCGCACGACGAACGATTAGTCAACGTTAGACGACCGTGGTGAGCGTGTGACACACTGCATGCGCTAGGGGTCCGTTCAGTGGTCGTTGACAGGTCGCCAGTGAGTTGTTCACTGCAAAGGAAAGATTGTGAACGATTAATTACAAACAAGTAACGCTAGGGTAACGACTGACTGACAAAAGCCGAACGCGTGCAACGTTCGGGGACGATAGTTCAACGTTCCACGAACGTTCTCCAGCGTTTAAAGTTAAACGTTGAAGAACGCTGGTCT
>NW_018461435.1:0-487 GCF_002113885.1 Mizuhopecten yessoensis
GCGTTTTCGGGGATGAGAGTCGGTGTCTACAGCATTCTATAATATACTCGTGCGTTTCTGGGGATAGGGGACGGTGTTTACAGCATTGTATAATATCCTCGTGCGTTTTCAGGGATGAGAGACAGTGTTTACACCATTGTATAATATCCTCGTGCGTTTTTGGGATGAGAGTCGGTATCTACAGCATTTTATAATATCCTCGTGGGTTTCTGGGGATAGGGGACGGTGTTTACAGCATGGTATAATATCCTCGTGTGTTTTCGGGGATGAGAGAAGGTGTCTTCAGCATTGTATAGTATCCTGATTCGTTATCGGCGATGAGAGAAGGTGTCCACATCATTGTATAATATCCTCGTGCCTTTTCGGGATGAGAGACGGTGTTTACAGCATTGTATATTATCCTCGTGCGTTTTCGGGGATGAGAGTCGGTGTCTACAGCATAGTATAATATCCTCGTGCGTTTCTGGGGATAGGAGACGGTGTTTAC
>NW_018461436.1:0-487 GCF_002113885.1 Mizuhopecten yessoensis
AGATAATTATCGATATTTTGCATATGATATAAGTGGTATATATGTTTTTCATATGAACTATAATTTTGCATTTTTGCGAATTGAATGAGAGGATTATATTTATCACCACAATGCATTCATGGTTAATGAATTAAAAAAATACATAGATTACCAGAACGTCATAGGACATGGCATAATTTTAAACTGCAATATAATATCTTACCATTGCTGGCAATATATTTTCCCTTAAACAGTGAAACATAAAAGAACCCATAAGACATATTGCAATGCTTACAAATATTCATTTTGTTGTTTGTGAGTTGTCATTATAAGAGATGCGATTGNTTATTCTC
Source organism: Mizuhopecten yessoensis (assembly GCF_002113885.1). Classification (NCBI taxonomy): domain Eukaryota; kingdom Metazoa; phylum Mollusca; class Bivalvia; order Pectinida; family Pectinidae; genus Mizuhopecten; species Mizuhopecten yessoensis. The sequence continues at coordinate 333 of NW_018461436.1, forward strand.
CACTTAATGACGTTTCTAATGGTTTTAAGTCTTTGCAACAGCTAAAGTCATTTCAGGACTTTGTCCTGGAATATGGGTCTCCCGGGACCTCTTTTAGGTGCCCACACACTGGGAAATATGCATATGAAAATTGTAACGCAAGAACTTCCATCCAA
>NW_018461437.1:0-487 GCF_002113885.1 Mizuhopecten yessoensis
ACGGTTATTCACCCGCCATATTCCATCTATTTAAATGTAATTCCAACAGTATAATGTTGTATAATTTAGTTTATTTATTTTTGATTTTTCGGTCACCTGAGGTTTAGCATGATACGTTTTTTGATTGGATTCAGATTAGGAAAAATGACCGGTCCAACTTCAATGCTAGTCAATTTTACCGTCACGCTGTTGGGCGATTCTGTTTATGTACATCAAAGGATCAAACTAGTCTATTTGTATCATCCACAATGAAGCGTGTACAAAGCCTGCCATTTTGTCATGACATTTTTCATGGGTCCAATGACGTAAAAGAGCGCAAGCCCTGGACATTCAAAGATGCAAGAAACTCAGGTCCCATTTATAAATATATATGCTGTACTCCTTCCTATAGTGCATAATCTGCCTATTTTTTGTTGTAGAATATCAAAATACGACCTTTCCAAAGGTCTAAATCTCCTTTCCATAAAAGATAATATATAAACTTTAT
>NW_018461438.1:0-487 GCF_002113885.1 Mizuhopecten yessoensis
CTCGTGGGCGTTTCTCTGGTTGGGGCTCTGGAGCATGTATGTTGCATGCCGCAGCCCTCGTCTTCCGGGGTGCCATTGTCTGATAAAACCAACAAATGACAGGCAGAAAATGTTTTTCCCTTTTACAATACAAGTTAATTAGCAGAGATTTATAAACACAGCAGTTTTGATACTGGAGAATCACCAGAAGTGATTTTATTTTCAATATTTATGTTTGACAATAAAAAAATACCGCAGTTTAAATGCCGGCCAATGGTAAGGCAAAACTTAGGAAATAATCAATGGAAAGTGAGTCAAAGGCAGGAGCGAGCAACTCAAACTAGTGCACAAGCAACTCTGGGTTTACACCTCTGCTGAGGCAGAATATGGCGTACATGCCGAAGCAAAGCCCTGAGAAGCGGTGCACAGAATAAAAGCTCTTCACAAATTCAATAAAATACAGAAAAATGAAATGAATTAAAATATTCTGAATGTGTTGAAATAAAAA
>NW_018461439.1:0-487 GCF_002113885.1 Mizuhopecten yessoensis
TTTAGATTATACAGAACAAATCATTTTAAGATTTAAACATATATTAACCACTGTGACCTTGAATATGGATGACGGTCATTTATTTAAACAAACTTAGTAGCCCTTCATCCCAGCATGTTACTGGCTAAATATCATCACCCTAGGCCTCTAGGTAATTCAGAAGAAGATGTTTAAATGTTTTCAACGTATTTGACCCCAGTGACCTTGAATATAAGTCACGGTCATTTATTTGAACAAACTTAGTAGCCCTTCACCCCAGCATGTTACTGGCCAAATATCTTCACCCTTGGCCTCTCGGTTATTCAGAAGAAGATGTTTAAATGTTTTCAACATATTTGACACCAGTGACCTTGAATATAAGTCAAGGTCATTTATTTGAACAAACTAAGTAGCCCTTTATCCCAGCATGTTACTGGCCAAATTTAAGCACACTAGGCCTTTCGGTTATTCAGAAGAAGTTGTTTAAATATTTTAACATATTTGACCC
>NW_018461440.1:0-487 GCF_002113885.1 Mizuhopecten yessoensis
CTCAGTGTACGTTATACCTGATTATACTATAACGTACATACAAACAAACACCTCAGTGTACGTTATACCTGATCATACTATAACATACATACAAACCAATACCTCAGTGTACGTTAAACCTGATTATACTATATCATACATACAAACCAATACCTCAGTGTTCGTTATACCTGATTATACTATAACATACATACAAACTAAAACATCAGTGTTCGTTATACCTGATTATACTATAACGTACAGACAAACCAATACCTCAGTGTACGTTATACTAATACCTCAGTGTACATTATACCTGATTATACTATAACATACATACAAACTAATACCTCAGTGTACGTTATACCTGATTATACTATAACGTACATACAAACCAATACCTCAGTGTACGTTACACCGGATAATACTATATCATACATACAAACTAATACCTCAGTGTACATTATACCTGATTATACTATAACATACATACAAACTAAAACATCAG
>NW_018461441.1:0-487 GCF_002113885.1 Mizuhopecten yessoensis
TTTTACATAAATTTCCATTTAAAATCCTTAAATTTCTGACAACCTGTATTTTTAGCTCACCTGGCCCGAAGGGCCGAGTGAGCTTATCCCATGGTGCAGCGTCCGTCGTCCGTCGTCCGTCGTCCGTCAACATTTTCCTTTAAAATGCTACTTGTCCTGAATGGCTCAGACGATTTTGACCAAATTTGGTCAGGAGCATCATTGGCCAAAGGGTTCTCAGTTTTGTATAAACGGAGGGTATGGTCCCCCTTGGGGCAGAAGGGAAGGGCGTAACAGGGGGAATAGGTAAATCTTTAAAAATCTTCTTCTTCTCAACCAATAGAAGGATTTTGACCCAATTTGTCCTAGAGCATCTTTGGACAAAGGAGACTCAAGTTTGTATAAACGGAAGGTTTGGCCACTCTGGGGGCAGAGGGGCAAGGCCCAATATGGGAAATAGAACAATTTTTTTCTCCTACTATACAAGTGAAGGGATTTAAACCAAATG
>NW_018461442.1:0-487 GCF_002113885.1 Mizuhopecten yessoensis
TGAATCATTCGTGTAAACTGTATATTACCCGTGTGTATGTTGAATCATTCGTGTAAACTTTATATTACCCGTGTGCATGTTGAATCATTCGTGTAAACTGTATATTACCCGTGTGTATGTTGAATCATTCGTGTAAACTGTATATTACCCGTGTGTATGTTGAATAATTCGTGTACACTGTATATTACCTGTGTGTATGTTGAATAATTCGTGTAAACTTTATCCTACCCGTGTGTATGTTGAATAATTCGTGTAAACTTTATATTACCTGTGTTTATGTGAAATCATTCGTGTAAACTTAATGTCAACTGTGTCTGTGATATCATTTGTGTAAATTTTACACCAACCGTGTTTATGAAAAATCGCTCCTGTAAACTTACTCCTGTGCATGTGATATAATTCTTGTAAAAATCATATCACCCGTTTGAATATGATATCACCCGTGTAAATTTGATATCACCCTTGGAAATGTGGTACATTTGTATCA
>NW_018461443.1:0-487 GCF_002113885.1 Mizuhopecten yessoensis
TGATATTGTTAAAAAGAGACTGTGATATTGTCAAGAGGAGATTGTCATATTGTCAAGTGGTGAATGTGATATTGTTAAAAGGAGATTGTGTTATTGTTAAGAGGAGACTGTCATATTGTCAAGAGGAGATTGTGATATTGTTAAGAGGAGACTGTGACATTGTCAAGAGGATACTGTGATATTGACAAGAGGAGACTGTAATATTGTCAAGTGGAGACTGTGATATTGTCAAGAGGAGATTGTGTTATTGTTAAGAGGAGACTGTGATATTGTCAAGAGGATACTGTGATATTGTCAAGAGGAGACTGTGATATTGTCAAAAATAGATTGTGTTATTGTTAAGAGGAGACTGTGATATTGTTAAGAGGAGACTGTGATATTGTCAATAGGAGACAGTGATATNTACTGTGATATTGTTAAGTGGAGACTGGTATTGTTAAGCGGAGACTGTAACATTGTTAAGAGGAGACTGTGATATTGTCAATAG
>NW_018461444.1:0-487 GCF_002113885.1 Mizuhopecten yessoensis
GTGACACTGATGGTAATGAATGATTTGCTGAGTGACACTGATGGAGTGGAGGACATTATTTCACAAATTCAAATGCCCACTGAAATAGTCTGGAGCATCCTTGGGCCAAGGGGACTCAATTTTGTATAAACGGTGGGTATGACCCCCTAAGGGGCATATGGGTGGGGCTCTATTTGAAGTTTGTTCTCACTATATCTTAAGTACTGGATGGATCTTTATGAAATTTCATATGTACGTACAGCACCTACCATGGAGTGCTATATCTTTACTTCATACCAATTATTTTAAACATATTCAGGTGAGCGATACAGGCCCTCCGGGCCTCTTGTTTTTGGTTCCGGCTAAGGGGTCGCAGCCTAATCGTGTGGTTGGGGTGTGTGTTACGCACCAAGGTTTTGGGACGTTGCGTTACGTCTAATTACCCGACCGGGCATCCCTTAAATTATACCAGCCGCTACCGGAAATGATGGAGAGGGCTTCTGGGATA
>NW_018461445.1:0-487 GCF_002113885.1 Mizuhopecten yessoensis
ATATGTTTTCAGTAGGTGAATATGATTGTGCTACTAGAACTAGAGCAGTTTAACGTGGTTATTATTTTTACAGTAGGTAAATATAATTGTGCTACTAGAACTAGAGTAGTTTAACTTTGTGATTATGTTTACAGTAGGTGAATATGATTGTGCTACTACAACTAGATTAGTTTAACGTGGTTATTATGTTGACAGTAGGTAAATATGATTGTGCTTCTTTTATTAGAGTAGTTTAATGTGGTTAGTATGTTTACAGTAGGTTAATATGATTGTGCTACTAGAACTAGAGTAGTTTAACGTGGTTATTATGTTGAAGGTAGGTAAATATGATTGTGCTACTTGAACTAGAGTAGTTTAACGTGGTTCGTATGTTTACAGTAGGTGAATANGTGCTACTAGAACTTATGTAGTTTAACGTGGTTATTGTGTTTACAGTAGGTGGATATGATTGTGCTACTAGAACTAGAGTAGTTTAACGGTGTTAATA
>NW_018461446.1:0-487 GCF_002113885.1 Mizuhopecten yessoensis
ACAACCATGCACTTATAACGATCTTAAAATGTCAACAAGCAAGCCTTTGTCAAACGGGAGTCCACGAACTTATTTGTGTATTCATCAGCTAAAAATGCTTACGAATGTACAAATAAGTTTCGACATATATTTAACTTCTATATCTACAACAATCAAAAAGCAAAATAGGATAAAAGCCCACCGCGTTAGAAATGGTAAAAACACACAGATTGTGCATCACTAGCGAAATATTTGTACGCGAAGAAGAACAGCATACTTAAACAAATGGATTATATAGATCATCTTGAATAAAAAAAAGGTTATAGACACTGAGGCAGACTAGTAAAAATATTTTCATCACATTTTACTTGATAGAATATAAATAATCAACATAAGTTTGTATTTTTTTCACCCTCATTACCTATTCAACCACTATGCACACACATACATTGTTCATTTCTTTATTTAACAGCATATGTGTTTACAAAGTCTTTAAATGTTATAATCA
>NW_018461447.1:0-487 GCF_002113885.1 Mizuhopecten yessoensis
TGTCATCAGCTATCACCTTAATTTTTTTAAAGCAAATATCTGCAATGTTCTCGCAAATGTGTTATAGTGTACTTTTAATAGCTACCTGGGTTTACATTTCACTTTCTCGCATAATCCATCAACTTTCATTTCTTCATGTACAATTTTGGTTTTCTCAGAACACATCAGACTTATTTATAATGCATGTTTATCTATACAAAAATGTGCAAAATAGTTTTTTACCTTGGCCTGTGCACTGAAATACACATGTTGTCGTTGTATTGCAGGGAAGGGTACACGATGTTGCTGCTGTGTTGATAAAATGCGATTTTAATATGTTACATGTATATGTTTAAATGATTTAAAAAAAATACAAATAGCATAATATATGCAGGACATTTATAGATCACTGCTGAAGTGAATCACATCACTTAGCATACGAGTTTAAAACCAAACATTGTTTGCTAACAATTTGACGGGCTTGTCACATAAATGCCTAATATCGACA
>NW_018461448.1:0-277 GCF_002113885.1 Mizuhopecten yessoensis
TCATGCTGGTACACTTTCTGTGTATGTAAGTTCCTATCAAGGTGGACATACTGGTACACTGTCTGTGTATGGATAGTTCCTATCAAGGTGATCATGCTGGTACACTGTCTGTCGATGTACAGTTCTTATCAAGGTGGTCATACTGGTACACTGTCTGTGTATGTACAGTTCCTATCAAGGTGGTCATACTGGTACACTGTCTGTGTTTGGACATGTCCTATCAAGGTGGTCATGCTGGTACACTGTCTGTGTATGTACAGTTCCTATCAAGGTGGTC
>NW_018461448.1:291-487 GCF_002113885.1 Mizuhopecten yessoensis
AGTTCCTATCAAGGTGGTCATGCTGGTACACTGTCTGTGTATGGATAGTTCCTATCAAGGTGGTCATGCTGGTACACTGTCTGTCGATGTACAGTTCTTATCAAGTTGGTCATGCTGGTACACTGTCTGTGTATGTACAGTTCCTATCAATGTGGTCATGCTGGTACACTTTCTGTGTTTGGACAGTTCCTATCAA
>NW_018461449.1:0-487 GCF_002113885.1 Mizuhopecten yessoensis
CAATAGGTCACTTGAGCTAAAGCTCAGGTGACCTAATAAAACTAACAAACAAGCCTAATGGTAATACTGTTCAATCGGGTATCTAGAACAGATCAACCCTCATGCTAAATTATCTTCGGTTTAGACAAAGTTGCTTATTATTTCTGACAATAAAAAATTGGTTCCTTCATCAAGAATTTAATAAAGTAACATTTAATCAACTGAGATGTCTTTATAATTCTTGTAATTCATGCAAATTTCCAAATGAAAAAAACTGAAACAATGACATATTATGAGTTGTGTGGTTCATAAAGTAAACGGATACTAACCCTTTCACCACTGTAGACCATAATAGATTCATCCTGATCAATGCATGGAAGAGTTTACTAAAGTTACATAGGGGTGANCCTGATTATTTGTCAATACATCAATACACAATGACTCCAAAAACACACAGAACAATACAGAAGTGTGGAGATCTACTTCAGAACAACACAGAGGTGTGGAG
>NW_018461450.1:0-487 GCF_002113885.1 Mizuhopecten yessoensis
TGTCATCAGCTATCACCTTAATTTTTTTAAAGCAAATATCTGCAACGTTCTCGCAAATGTGTTATAGTGTACTTTTAATAGCTACCTGGGTTTTACATTTCACTTTCTCGCATAATCCATCAACTTTCATTTCTTCATGTACAATTTTGGTTTTCTCAGAACACATCAGACTTATTTATAATGCATGTTTATCTATACAAAAATGTGCAAAATAGTTTTTTACCTTGGCCTGTGCACTGAAATACACATGTTGTCGTTGTATTGCAGGGAAGGGTACACGATGTTGCTGCTGTGTTGATAAAATGCGATTTTAATATGTTACATGTATATGTTTAAATTATTTAAAAAAATACAAATAGCATAATATATGCAGGACATTTATAGATCACTGCTGAAGTGAATCACATCACTTAGCATACGAGTTTAAAACCAAACATTGTTGGCTAACAATTTGACGGGCTTGTCACATAAATGCCTAATATCGACA
>NW_018461451.1:0-487 GCF_002113885.1 Mizuhopecten yessoensis
TTGACAAGACATATACATTGTTGACTTTTGCAGATATGTGCATTTGGTAGTCTAGTGGTAGGACGCCGGTCTCTTGACCGAAGGGTTGCAGGTTTGCGTCACGGCACGGCACGGCACTGTGTTGTATCTTTGAGCAAGGTACTTTATTTCGCTTGTTCCAGTCTACATAGCTGTAAATGAGTACGTGATTGGGCAGTGCTAGAATTGTAGAACGCTAGCTGTGAGCGCCGAAATGGCAGCACCAGCTGTAAGCACCCCAGAGAGTTGATAAAAGTATTGGCTGGTTGCCAAGGCCCTTTAACCACGAACTAGGTTGTGATAAAGCGGTATATGATAACTTCGAATTATTGATATTACCATTATATCATAGGTGAGAAATGAGATCTAAATGAGGATGTTAAAAAATGGAACGAACCTGTTATCCTCTCATACAAATACCAAGAGTATTATGTTCGTCAACGTTCATTACGTAACACTTCACAGTATA
>NW_018461452.1:0-487 GCF_002113885.1 Mizuhopecten yessoensis
CATCTACGTTGATTGGAGTAGAAACAATCGGAAACCCCCCTACTGTGGGAATGTGTCACATAAAATATTCTTATATATCCCGAAAGCTTGTATGAATTCCCCGATGTTCAGATTGCATTGCAGTCTTGGGTCAGGTCGATCAGATCCCCCGTTGACATTTGGGCCATGATAGTACGGTATCAGGAGAGTTGACAAATTCACGTCCTTACCTTCAAGGATGTTCCTCCTGATCACTGGTGCGATAGTTTCAACGAAAGGGAGGTTCTCAGAATTCACTCCCACCATGTCACTGAAACCTGAGGGGGCGGCTGGCGGAGAAATAGTAGACTGTACGGGATCCTGTGGTACCGTGAGATCAACCTGTCTGTTGATAGGGATCATTCTGATTCCTACGTCTGTCGCCGTTTGTAGGTGACTTCCTGAGGCCGCTGCAGGGATATGTCTGCTCTCCATGCTGCTTATTCTATCTTGCATTCTCTGCATGTCC
>NW_018461453.1:0-487 GCF_002113885.1 Mizuhopecten yessoensis
TTAGCTAACAATGGTCAAGTATTTAGCTAACAATGGTCAAGTCTTCAGCTTACAATGGTCAAGTCTTAGGCTAACAATGGTCAAGTCTTTAGCTAACAATGGTCAAGTCTATATTTAACAATGGTCAAGTCTTAAGCTAACAATTGTCAAGTATTTAGCTAACAATGGTCAAGTCTTTAGCTAACTATGGCCAAATAATAAGCTAACAATGGCCAAGTCTATAGCTAACAATGGTCAAGTATTTAGCTAACAATGGTCAAGTCTTTAGCTAACTATGGCCAAGTAATAAGCTAACAATGGTCAAGTATTTAGCTAACTATGGTCAAGTCTTTAATTAACAATGGTCAAGACTTAAACTAACAATGGTTAAAACTTAAGCTAACAATGGTTAAGTCTTAAGCTAACATTGGTCACGACATTAGCTAACAATGGTCAAGTCTTAAGCTAACAATGGTCAAGTCTTTATTTAACAATTGTCAAGTCTTTA
>NW_018461454.1:0-487 GCF_002113885.1 Mizuhopecten yessoensis
TGTCCTGAAAGTCTGACAAGTGAAGGTCAATAGTTCAAACCACCCCAGCATCGGGCTGATGATGACAAGTTGTACGGCTTCCAGCAACAACTTATCGGTTGGTATTGGACGCTGGATTGGACGGCTATTGTTGTATGCAGAAACCCCTTTTCTGAGTCAATGCAAGCACACATGCCTTATCGAATAACTAAATTAAGTGATTGAATCTCTGAAGGAATCCTGATAACTGTTACTGGAGTAAGATTACTGACACTATGACGGAGCTAGGCATCATGCATGTTAACTGTCAAAAGCTGAAACGTACTCGGTCATAGCTGAACAATGTTTGATGGTTTATATAAAATGTTGTAAACAATAGTTCGTTTATTTCCTCATGAAACAAGCAATAGTATGTGGCTTCATCAGATTTATAAAATATCAATTTATTGATTTTATGATTTCAGCAATTATCAATTGTTATAGATATAAATATTAATATTTCCCTTTC
>NW_018461455.1:0-487 GCF_002113885.1 Mizuhopecten yessoensis
TGAATACGTAAATCGTGATGTAAATATTGATTATATCCATGGATCCCTGCCAAACGATGACCACTCATTCGTTCTCCTAATTGTCCTTTCGCTTCAACAACATATATAACAATGAGCGTACTCAGTACCAAAGGATCGTTAAAAGTTTTACGATACAAGAGTTCAAAGATTCTGAGAGAATACTTCTAATGAAGGAACTGTATCACTCCTGTTTTACTCCTGTCAGAAGAATATCACAAAACTTTTATATATATTTTTTTAGACAAATCGATTAGATCTAGTTTACATGGTTTCATAAGAACAAAAGAGTGTAAAAAACATTATGTTAGAACTTGGACACATTTCGGGTTTTTTTTCTATATATAACAACTATTCTACAATCTGGCATGATAATTTTTCTTCTGTATACAGTCAAGTCTGCATCAGAAACCACTTCTATAAATATAGATTAATTAAAAGAGGATACCTATGTAATGAGACCATAAGT
>NW_018461456.1:0-487 GCF_002113885.1 Mizuhopecten yessoensis
TAAGTCGCCTCTTACGATCATGCAATGAGGGCAGCAGGTACAATTATTACGCCTTAATGGCTGTTATTAGCCTCTTACCACCAGACAATATGGTATAGCAGGCTAATTACTGCAGGTCATGCGAATAATTCTTTGTTTCTTAACAAGGGAAATACAAAAGGTAACTTACTGTCCAGGGTCCATCGGCCGTGTCCATGTTACAGTACACGTCGAAGCTAATTCCCGGTGTCGACCTAATTCGGTAGATACCTGAGCTGAAGATTACTGGGTTAATCTCACTACAATCGGTAAGATCTACACACAATCAGGTGCAAGTAAAAAAAACGTATGTTCTGCCATCAATTCATAATACCTACAATTTTGGCTAATTTGTTTAATCGTTAAAAACAAATTAAAAAACCCACTACTTAGGTATTTCATTCAAACATATTCCCGGAAGCATAAAAACAAGTTGATGAATAATTAGGTTTTAGACATTTTTATTTAT
>NW_018461457.1:0-487 GCF_002113885.1 Mizuhopecten yessoensis
TAATATATTATCACAACTTAATTAGGATTAGGGTTAATAAGTATTGTAACACAACATGGATTGAGGTGAGCGTGTGTGTTTTGCGAATGAGGATTATTTTTTAGATATAATAAGACACTGTATATATAATTATTATGAGTTTAAAGTGATACTGCAATTTGTTTTAATATTGAATTTGGCTCTCTTTCTTTCACAATAATAATGCATAAGTCGGTAAGATTGATGTTTATATACGATTGGAAATCTGTTGCTGAGGAATTAAATTTCTTAATAAAAAACGATAGTTCGAATATGTACATAGGGAAGATTGAGACGCCATTGCTAACGCAGTTCGCGGTTCACGTAATATACAACCAACTCGTAAACATTTGGCCAGCACGGAAGCAGTTGATTGTTTTGTACTAAGTTAAATAATGGCGACTCTTCTGGATAGCTCAGATGTAAAGCAAACTTGTACTTTTATGTCTTTATTTATTGCTTTGAGGGA
>NW_018461458.1:0-487 GCF_002113885.1 Mizuhopecten yessoensis
GGCTTTATCAAAAAAAAGAAATAGTAACTGTCATTATTCAATAACTTGACCATTTATATATTGTCGTATTGTGTATGTGAGTACGTTTTTCGGTTGAGTTTTGTTCTAAAAAAAGAAATTACCCTGTTACGTGATTTGCGGGGTTATGGTCCTATATCATAAATCTTTTACCTTGCGTGATGTGTCAAACCTCTGCAAACCACATGTGTATGGTATGAACACAATCTGACGATGCTAGCTTGCGCAAATTTTCGTTATGGACGAACGATATTTACTATAGTTATAGTAGTGATATCGATAAGCGTGTAGCACACATCCAACACAGGTATACAGATAAGCATACTTGAATTGATACGTACACGGTGTCTCGTGACCCGGTACACCTTACTAGTCTTCGTGTGAAAGTGCCAGATGTGACTAAACAATAGCGTATAACCTGATTTGTGTACTTTCTTTCGTGGTTTGCAGCTTTTAAATTATTTTGTGG
>NW_018461459.1:0-487 GCF_002113885.1 Mizuhopecten yessoensis
CGCTCCGAAAATTTGACAACCTCAACTTGTCCACACTGTTGGAATAGCTACTTTGCCCTATATATATTTATACACATACATGTCAAGGTATGACGTTCTCAGAGAACGAACTGGGGTAGTGTGAACGAAACAAAATGACACATTTATGACCTCAAGAACGCCGAGAAACCCTATTGGCCGTCAGTATTTAAAATCTGTTACAAAAATCGTGAAATTGGAGCAATTTCATATACATCGAATCAAATGCCTCCGTCATGTTATCAACACAAGCTACAATGTACATTCAATAAAGAGGAAGTTCTCAATGAGAAAGTCGAAATTGAATGGCTTAAAATACTGGTTATAAGTAAGCAATCTTGGTTTTAGGTAAACATCGTATTAAGTAGCTGTTATAAAAGGGATTCTTGTGTCCATGAATTTAAGATCATAGTAATACAGTTGCGTGACCGCACAACGCACCAAAAAATAGCGTGCGCACACCGTGCAT
>NW_018461460.1:0-487 GCF_002113885.1 Mizuhopecten yessoensis
TTTATTTCTTTGAAGTTTAGGAAAAATAGGATGTGAGGAAACCTTAATTTACTAATGCTTTCCTGAAATTCGAAATTGAGGTGTTTTTTATGTTCGTGAAATTGGTCCAAAGCTATAGCTAGCAACATCTGACATAGCATTTATCTACATGTACAACACAACGCAAACAAATGCGGTACTAGCTTTTGTACTTAATTCTGAGGTATTAATCCTGAACTTGGTTCCAAACTGACATGTCTGCGTGGAGGACGAATCCTTGTTGTTTTCCGTGACGAAGTCTGTATAGAGAAGGTTGTAAATCAGATACTGGTGGCAAATCTTGACCAATATTTTCACGAATTCGCAACACACGACATCGATAATGAAACTTAATCTATATTTGATAAATTGTTTAGTTAACATGTGTTTCATACTATCTGATTAATGATTACTTGCTCATACTACAATTACTGGTCTTATTTGAGGAAACCTTTCCTAAATATCACTG
>NW_018461461.1:0-487 GCF_002113885.1 Mizuhopecten yessoensis
TGTACATACTTCCTATACCTCCTTCATACCTTCTACACAAATCATCCACCCTCTTGTATACCTCCGATACTCCCACCTACTTCATGTAAGCATCCTTATATACATCCTTTTGTCATTCTTTCAATTACGTGAGAGGTAGGACTACGACCGAGTTTTCCGTTAGTATTTAAAGAATAAATAAAATCTAACGACCGACTGAACACTGCGTTCACTCTTTACACGGCTCTTCAGGTTTATTTCCTATCTATATGTTAATTTCACCATAAACCACAAGTTTCAAATAAATGAAGTGTCTATATACACCATTCTCGATTGTCAACACAGATATGTGTAATAATCCAAAGTTTCGGGGGACTAGAAAAAAGTGAGGCATCACTAGGATTCAGCAGAACCGCAAAAACAATCACAGATAATCATTGTATAACACTATCAAACCATCACAGGCTAACCATAGCCGGTGTAACGTTTTTCTATGGTTCTCAAACCA
>NW_018461462.1:0-487 GCF_002113885.1 Mizuhopecten yessoensis
CATTGTGTCAGTGCTCATACACAACATCGTGTCAGTGCTCATACAAAACATCATCTCAGAGCTCATGCACAACATCGTCTCAGTGCTTCTACACAACATCGTTTTAATGCTCATACACAACATTGTGTCAGTACTCATACACAACATCCTCTCAGTGCTCATACACAACATCGTGTCAGTGCTCTTACAAAACATCGGTTTAATACTCGTACACAACATCGGTTTTAAACTGATAAACAACATCCTGTCAATATTCATACACATCATCATGTCATTGCTGATACACAACATCGTCTCAGTTCTCCTACACAACATCGTGTCATTATTCATACACAATACCGTGTCAGTACTCATACAGAACATGGTATCAGTACTCATACACAACATCGTGTTAGTGCTCATACACAACATCATCTCAGAGCTCATACACAGCATCGTCTCAGTGCTTCTACACAACATCGATTTAAATCTCATACACAACATCGTG
>NW_018461463.1:0-487 GCF_002113885.1 Mizuhopecten yessoensis
GGGTTATCACTACGGTAAGGGTTAAGTCAATTTTGAGGTATTTTTTTCGACGTTTGTAACCAGATTTTCGACGAATGCAACTTTAACGTTTACATCTGTAACCAAGTTTTCGACCTAAGTAACTTAAAGACTTTGCCATTTTTTCGATCTTACTTTTGTAACTTAAATGTAACTTAATCTTTTACAAATGTAACTTAATAACTACATTTGTAACTTGTAACATAACATTTGTAACGTAAAATTGACGAACGTAACATAGGGATTGTAACATAAACACTTTGTCATTTTTTGGAAAATTAATTTTAATGAAAAAAATGAATTTTGAAAAAATGATGTTCAATGATATTGTTACGTGCCAGAGGATATAGATCCAGCGGGGATAGCGAAAAAAACTGTAAATAAAGATTTTGAAATTCAGATTTTTTGTCTTCATAGTGTTTTGGCCTATTTTAAATAATTCCTTCATAAATTAACCGCTTATCCTACG
>NW_018461464.1:0-487 GCF_002113885.1 Mizuhopecten yessoensis
TTATTCGATCAGTCTCATAAGAAAATATGCATAACTTCATACCAAAAGGAACCTACATAAAAAAAATTAAGAAAGGTCTCTCCAGTATTTCCCGAGTAATAGCCACAACAAACCTTCACTGTCAAAATCCAAGATGTCTGCCTGTCGGCCTTTTTGTTTATCTGATCAATCTCAAAAGTTTGTTTACACAAGTAAAGACCTAGGGGAACCTAAATATAAGATGCGAGAAAGATCTCTCCCCTACTTCCTGAAAAATAGCAAAACAAACCTTCAATGTCAAAATCCAAGATGGTGGCCTGTCGACCATTTTCTACATCCGATCAGTCTAAAAATTTAAAACATATAACTACATACCAAGGAAAACCTACATTTATCTGATCAGTCCCAAAAGTAATCCTGCACAACAAAGGACCAAGGGAAACATACATATAAAATTTGAGAAAGATCCCTCCGGTGCTTCCTGAGTAATAGTCACAACAAACCTTCA
>NW_018461465.1:0-487 GCF_002113885.1 Mizuhopecten yessoensis
TGGCTAATATCTCACTATGTGTGTATGCCTGCGTGTGTGCTGGAGCTGTATTGTGTATATATTGAATATCAAATATTCTCCTTCCTCTAAAAAAAAAGACAGACTGTTTCAGCAGTATATACATGTATCAGTATAGGCTGGATCCTTTTGATCAACACAACTGAAATCACACATCACTAAACAAATAAAACAATTGTTTCACCAAAGGATAATTTGATAAACATGTAAGACTTATGTGAATGTTTGACCTTTATAATGACATACATGCTAGATTTCACGACACGAGACAAAGTCTCACGGATAAAACCTCCCTTATTTTAACCTCTTCTTTTAACGCTTTTCACACTCTTAAATACTATGCTGAACCATGATTGCACTAATTGAAGTTATAACATATCTTGTTTCCGATTCCACATGTTCTTAGCATGCCGGTTCATCAGTGACAATAATAATAATTTGAGGTTGTTATATACCGCTTTATCACAAC
>NW_018461466.1:0-487 GCF_002113885.1 Mizuhopecten yessoensis
GAGTTGTGAATCGAGAATCGAATCGGGAGCAAGTAATCGCGGTTCCCCATAATCGCGGTGAATCGTTTCACTCCTATTCGTCCGTGATCAAATGTTAGCACATTACAAGGTTTTAATAATCTAATTCACATAACTTGTAATGGAAGATACCTCCAAGTAGTACGTGAATTAAACTGTAGCCTGAAAAGGAGTGCAAATAGATAATTAGCTCTATATCAAACCCAGTACTAATAAGACACGAAAGATCGTCTCTAAGTTTCTCAGTTTCTATACAATGAAGGAAAATGTGTGTAGTAATGTCAGAATGTAAAATACCACAAAAATGACACAACTCAATTTCGTTGGTAGATCTTATGTCTACGCACAACCTTACTACATTATGTATCATATCGAAGTGCCCAGGGAACTTCAAAGCTAATGTCCATAAAGTAAATGGTATCACGAATAAGCAAAAATCTTGTAAAATCAGAATCGCTTATCGTTCTAT